>NC_069137.1:3191615-3314115 GCF_026914265.1 Mya arenaria | reverse complement strand
TTCGAAAATGCTTCAGCTATTTATTAGCGCTTTATATTTATACTTATTTATGCAAATGTAAATAATTCAATATATTTACACACGAAGGTAAGACATATTGTTTTCTCTACACCGACATAATATATGGACATGTGTTGGGAAATAATCTAGTATGCGTTCATTATACAAAATCAAACTCCATCATCTTTGTGCCGCATGTCAGAGCTCATATTTTCCTGAAAATAAAAGCTTGGGTAAAAGTCAAAATAAACAAATTCATCATGTGAAGATAAAAGTAAACTGTCTGATTATTTTTAAAATAAATTATGTCATTTAGTGTCAAATTTTACATGTGTATTTGAATATTCTGAACAACACCTACAAGGCGTCAAATGTAAAGCAGAGATGACATGAGACCCTGACTGTGCATGTAACTCAGCAGTCAATAACTGTACATGCACATCATCATTCAATATCAATACAAGTACCTCATCATTTAATAACTGCACATGAACCTCATCAGTCAATAACTGTACATTATCTTCATCAGTTGATATATGCACATGCATATCGACAATCCATAAAGTTATATGTACCTCATCAGTCAATAACTGTACATTATCTTCATCAGTTGATATATGCACATGCATATCGACAGTCAATAAAGGTATATGTACCTCATCAGTCAATAACTGTACATTCTCCTCATCAGTTAATATCTGCACATGCATCTCGACAGTCAATAAAGGTATATGTATCTCATCAGTCAATTACTACACATAAACCTAATCAATCAATTACTGTACATTTACCTCATCAGTTTATATCTGCGCAAGCATCTCGTCAGTCAACCTCCTCAGTCAATAATTGTACAGTCGATAACTACACATGTACCTCATCGGTCAATTACTATACATGTACCTCACCAGTCGGTTACTGAACATGTACCTCATCAGTCATTAACTGTGCATGTACTTCATAAGTCAATAACTGTACATGCACATCATTAGTCAATAATTGTAAAAAGTTCCTCATAAGTCAATAATTGTTTATGCACCTCATCAGTCAATAGTTGCGCATGCACCTGAATAATTATACATGTACCTCAATAGTCAATAACTGTACATGTACCTCATCAGTCAATGAATCTAATTGTACCTCATCAGTCTATAACTGCACATGTACCTCATCAGTCAATGAATGTACATGCACCTCATCAGTCAATGAATGTAAATGTACTTCATCAGTCAATGAATGTACATGTAACCTCATCAATCAATGAATGTACATGCACTTCATCAGTCAATGAATGTACATGCACCTCATCAGTCAATGAATGTACATGTACCTCACAAGTAGTAGTAGTAGTGTTTAATTGATCAAATACATATAGGAAGCATTTCATACATTGCTTAGTTTTGAGGAACCGGCAATATGTTTTGCTGATTTGAGACCTTGTTTGTTACATGATTTTATTTGGTAACTCCACTTAACTTCAGTGAATAGTACACTACGGCTAACCCATAAAAGATACAAAGCAAATAAACAAAGAGGACTTTGGTATTTACGAAAATTACTAAAGTTGAAATATTATTCTTAAAACAATGGTTCTCATTATTTTTGCGGTAACTGAACTATTATTATTTACATGTATTTTTATGCAAAAAAAAAAATTCTAAGTCGAATAATAAATGGTCATACTTCGCATTTCATGCAAAAAGAGTTATCTTACTTCATAAATAATAATATAAAATGGTTTGAACAAAGCTGTTGTCTAATGTTCGAATGCAATACAGAATCTGTCTCCGATGATACCAAATTAAACGTGCTTAAATGTAAAACCTTAAACAATGTATTAAACCAAAGCCAATGTTTATCAATTGTCGATATTCGATAATAAGTAAGCATCTCAACTTAATGAGAAAATAACGGATGCAGACAACAAAACAGACGCCTACACCTGGCGAATAGAGAAAAAGTCCTCTTTGATTTGAATAATCGAGTTAGAAAATAAAGAGAGCTGTCTTCAACAATAAAATCGCATTTGTCGACGTCGGAGGTTCCTATGCGTTTTTTGGAACGACAAGTGTGGACAACACAATGAAAATAAACATAAATAAGACACACTTCATGTAAGACAAAACTAATTGCGTTATTTTCGGTTTGTCATTATTTTTTGTTTAAATAGATTGGTGGGCGTTATCAATTAAAATCTAAAAATGATTGATTAAATAATAAAGTAGCATGAAATAATCATATTTTATTATGTCATTTTAAGATTAATCTTCCATATTTTATATTGGCCATGTTTCATTCGGCTCAAGACGCGGAACCATCGGCACTTATGCATATTAACCCAATTTGGGAGAGCAAGTGCTATCATTAGAAAATTAAAAGGAAGACTTCAGTTCAGGTGAACCACATGTATATATGTATATTTGCTTTTCATGTCTAAACTATGTCTAAAGTATTAACTAGCTTAGCAACTTATGGATGTATAGCATTTATAATTTATTCAATGGTACCCAACAATGAAGCCTACTGAGATACCCAAGTTAGATAACAATGTTTACATAAATATATATGGCTCCTTATTAATCTGATAAAGGTTTTGAATGAAACCACAATTAAGTCAATATCAGAGACTATACACAACGGTACTCAACCTCCCAACCTTCTTAAATTACCAACTGAGATAACAGTATTTTTAAGACTATTGCTCTTTATTATTTAACGATGCATTACATCATTAGCCGGTTTGTATATTATTACAGATATAATACAGCCAATAAAAACAATTACCTTTTGAATAAAAAAATCAACAATGAAACAAAAATTGTCGATAGAAATGTCGTTACAGTATATGTCTTGTAAAGTGTAAAGATTCGGCTGATGAAATGTCGTCGCTGTAGAACTGTCTTTCAGTAGAAATGTCGTGGCAGTAGAAAAGTCGTGGTAGTAGAAAAGTCGTAGCATTGGAAATGTTATGGCGGTAGAAATGTCTTGACTGTTTATGCCATAACATTTCTAAATCCACGACATTACTGAAACGATATTTTTTCTGCCACGACATTTCGACTGCCATGGCACTTCTACTGCCATTGCAGAACTACTGCAACGACATTTTTAAAACCACAATATCCCTTCTGCAACGAAATCCTTTCTACCACGATAATTCTCTTCCAAAGACATTGCTTCTGCCACGGCATTTCTACTGCCACGAAATTTCTACTGCCATGGTAGTATAAATGTTGTGGCAGTAGTAATGACGCGGCAGAACAATGTTCTTTGCAGTAGGCATGTCATGTCAGTAATAATGTCGTTGCGATAAAGGGTCACGGCAGTAGAAAAGTCCTGGCAGATAGAACGTATTGGCAGTAGAAATGTCGTGGCATGTTTTTTACTACGTGACAGTAGAAATGCCGTGGCGGAAGGAAAGTTCTGGCAGTAGAAATCTTCAGACTTTAGCAATGTCTTGACAGTCCCTTGTTGTCACCAGGTGTTATGCAGAACAGTTAACATCAAGGATCACACTATGACAATCGGCATTCAGGAGGTATCCAGAAGTGAATCATGCCTAATATTCCGATAAAGATTTTGAGGAAACAAGCTTCAAAAACCTTATTGGAGTCGTGCACAATTGCATTTTTTGTATGTAGTTTACAATGCCATTTTAGAGCATAGAACGTTTTAGTAATTATTTTCGCTTCCATATTAGTCTTCTTCACAAATAATTAAGCGCCTGGCTGTGATCTGCCTGTCAACTTATTTTGTTGGCGAAAACATGCTTATAGATAATATTATAAAAGCTTATTATAAACTAAGGCCTTTTTAAATGCACGTCACACAATGATGTAAGTGTTTCGAAGTGTTTACATTTTCCTTCAATGGCGAAATTTATAAAGCATGTTACTCCTCCTCTGGGTCGAAATAAATTAATCTTATTTTAATATTAAAGAAAGCAATACAAACTTATAAGTGTGTATTTATTTTCTTTTTCTAAAACCATAAATACAACAGAACTAAAACTTTTTACAGGAGGAAATCATACTGAAGGCGTTCACCATTTCCGGTGTTTAAAACTCTTAGTATATGTCGTCAGTGTGATTTCCGTTTTCATCTCCAACAATAATAATACAAAAATGTTCTGCTTGTTACTAGTCTGATATAGGAGTGAATGTGAAGGCGAAAACAAAGAGCACTCTCTCAAACATGGTACACGATTAGCATCTGTCATATTAACACAACAAGTTAACTGCATTGTCTGCTGTCGCTCTGAACTTTATACATAGAAACTGGTTTTGAAAATGCTATCAGCAGTTATCGGCACACGCGGCCTAACTGTGATCTCTATTGAAAATGTCAAAAGCAGTAATCATTCGAATGCGACCGACAAATTGTCTTGTTATGGGACTTTTTCGGATGCAAATTATAAGTATGTTCTGTTACTTTTTTACAACGGAATTAATGTTTTATAGTCGAAATGATGTTATCTATTCTCAATTTAATTCAGTCCTTACCGTACTATTTGAAGTGCATTATTTACCAGTTCAAAAACCTGTCTAGGCCACTCTTACAAACGAATGATAATGTTTAAGTAGTGAATGCTAGTGGTTAAGGTTATCAGTATGCATAAATCATTCCGTCCAAGTAGGTTTAAGTATATATTTTTTACTTCTTTGAAAACAAGTTGATCAGATGTGAATTTAAATTTATAACCGAACGGATTTAAAACCTCTTATCATATGAATTATTTATACTTGTGTATAGATATAGCAAACATGTGCCATAAATGACTGCAAGTGCAACTATAATATCGGGAAAATCACGAGTATGCACATCGGGACGCTATAAATCGTATTATCTCTATGCGATAACGCTATTTTATTAAAACGTTATTTAGAAATTTCACAAATGCAATCAATACATTGTTCAATTCGTTTCGGTCTTGATTATTACTGTACTCTTATATCATCAATTCTTTTTTAGAGAGGCGATTGAAGATATTATGTTTTATCATATTGTGAGTTTTTTTTCAGGTAAATAGCATTTGAACGTGACTCATCAAAGATATATATTATAGATTGGCCGATCAACTCTGATGCAGCCTTGGCATATTTTTAGATAATGTTTCCAATATGGTTTAGTTAGTTCAATACCACACATGACCAGCATACTCTTTATTTAACGATTGGTTTATTCCGCAAATGATTGAATATTGACGGTAAAGACCAACCTTCTCATAGTTCGTTTATGTATATGCTTATATTGAAGATTTCTCAGGTAGTCGAGGTCCACCGGCTCAACTATATCCGTTTGTTTATTGGTACTGATATAAATATTTACTTTATATAGATTTCATTTCGAAAACAAATTGCAATAAATGCGTTCTATCTAACATGGTGCTAACCAACCCTTCGTCTCAATGCACCGATCACTGTAAATTTGCAATCACCTCACACTTGTTCAAGAAAGGAACTGTTCTACATCATCTAAACACCGTTCAATATCATTACATTCTGCGATGTCCTCAAGCATATCGTTAGGAACATTATGTCACGACTCGAATATTTTAGCTTCTTTACTGACTATCATGCAGGTTTTCGACATCGACGATCCTGATAAAATCCACTCACCAACACAGCAAAGTAAATTGCCATCGAAACTTCACACAAACGATGCAATCCTTCTCGACTTCAGTAAGATAGTTTGTTGATAACGTTTTTCACGCTAAATTTTCCTCCAACGGAATATTTCATTTGCCCGTTCTCAGTGTGTCGAGCTTTAACGTTACCTCTTATGCATAATACCTGGAAACATCATAGTTGCATCAATGCAGGGTCATGGTGACGGTTCCTTTTCAAGCTTACAAGAAATAACACACCATCGATGATCAAATTGGCCATTCGCCTCTTCGCTTACAATATATATTACATTTTCGCACTATCAGGACGCCATTCATAAATGAACAAATACCTCATTTACATCAGTAACGCGATTGGGAATGCAATTGGGAACGCGACTGCAACAGTCCAAAAAGTTATTTATAATATTAATAGTACCAACCGTACGTAAGCTTGACCAGCTCTACAGACCTCTTGTGCATCAACAATATATTCAACCATATCAACAATATTTCTCAATAGGCCAAATCCTACCTGCCCTTATAATAATTAATTTAACTTCAAAACTACCTAAATTCAAAAACAATTAAATTTTTACTACACACGTGTAAGGCAAACTTTTGTCTGGTCAATTACCAGCGACGAGGTAAACGCTACTACTCAAGTGCATTAAACTTCGAATGCGAAAAAATGAGTTGTTTCTTTCGTAAAAGGGTAAGTTAATATTTCGTAAATACAAGATTATCTACCTAAAGTGTTACTTTACACTTTTGGGTGGCCAATTTAACGCAATTAAAACTACATTAGCATTTAAAAAACGATCATTGCTTACCCCAAGAAAATAATAATACAGCACCTACATTAGTCACGTAAGTATATTACAAATGTTTTGAAATTTAAGCCGGTGAAATATATGAATTTACGATCATCATATATTCTGAAAAGCCAAAACACTTAAACACAAAGTATGCTTATTTTAGCGATTTTGTTTACATTTCAACGTCACAATTCTCAATAAATTAAATGTTATCTTTAACGTGCCTTTGATTATATCTGCATTGTGATTATTTTCTATCTGTGGTGGTTTCGTAACGAAACACGAAGTTCATCGGAGTAAAGACCAGGGGTGCGTTTCAGATAGATTTTACGATCTGCCATTATCGTAAATTTACGATCATAATAACGACCAACTTAACGATAATCATAAAGGCGTTTCAGAAACGTCTCGTAAACTCTCCGGTCGTACGTAAAAAAAATAACGATAAAGCACAGCGTTAAAGCGAGTGACCCAGTCTGAAGTGAAATGACGTAACGTCATATTAACCTGATGAGCGCACCTGTCTTTTTTATTAATGATAATAATAATAATAATAATAATAATAATAATAATAATAATAATAATAATAATAATAATAATAATAATAATAATGATAATCTCTTGAAGGGAATCAATTAATTTAACTCTCCTTTTTATAATGATTGACACAAATGATACAAACTCGTGGTCTCTATTCTGCTATTTATGTTACATTTGTATCTTAAGTACATCATCATCCGGGATTTTTTGTGATGGAGGCAGTGGCGGGTTCCGACGCTCATTTTAAAATTTGTGTAATTATAATGAAAATTGGACAACAACAAAATACGTTGTTTTTTCAGGCTGGTGATTTTAATTTAAATTCGTCTTTGATAAGTGAAATATTATAGTATGCGTATTATGAATGTTCTGTAAAGTAAATGCAATTGTGCAGAATGGTGCTGATGATGATAGCCACGATGATGCGACGACAACGGCAATGATAATTTAATAATAATAATGCGACAACGACACTATCATGATGATGCAATGACGACGATAGTGATAATGCGGCGACGACGACGACGACTAATATTATGAGTATTATAATAATAATACGGCGACGACACTATCATGATGATGCAATGACGACGATAGTGATAATGCGACGACGACACTATCATGATGATGCAATGACGAAGATAGTGATAATGCGACGACGACACTATCATGATGATGCAATGACGACGATAGTGATAATGCGGCGACGACACTATCATGATGATGCAATGACGACGATAGTGATAATGCGGCGACGACACTATCATAATGATGCAATGACGACGATAGTGATAATGCGGCGACGACGACGACGAATATTATGAGTATTATAATGATAATGCGACGACGACGACTAAGATGATGGTGATAATAATAATGATGATGCACCACGGCAATGATACTAATTATGATGTGACGATGACGACAATGATCATGACGAGATGATGATATGTAGATGTTGCTGATATTTGATGATGACGAAAGTGGTGAAGTTGGTGGTGGTGGTGGTTGTTGTGGTGGGTGCGGTGGATGATGATGATGATGATGATGATGATGATGATGATGATGATCATGATGATGATCATGATGATGACTGATTCCAATCATCAACAACCGGCCTTAGTTCGGATAACGAGTAAAGTTCATACGTTTATGCACCAAAACTGTGACTGAGGGTTATTGTATTGGGAAATAGTTTGAAAATACAACTTTGACCGGTTGGATTTTTTGTATGAAGACAATTCATAAATCCATCTTTATTGTGTCAGTTAACAGTTTAATAAACAGCATTTCAAATCCATTCAAAATACATGATAAAATCTACATTTGCAGACATGCTTCAAATACACAAAATTACTAAAAGAAATACAGCTATTTTACAAGCTCGTCTCATCAAAACACATTATTCAACAAAAAGTATCTTAACTGGTGTCATGCAAATATTATCTATTATCTATTTCAATCATGTTATGATATACACTGGAGTATACACTTTATTTAGCATTCTGTGTTTATACACGAGCCAGTCAAAGTAAAAATAAATGTATTCAGAAATATCAAAAGATGCACTTAATTTCTATAAAAAGATAGTATGAATGTTTACATGATCAACCATGGTAGTGTGCGTTTTATATATTATCATAAGTTTGAATAAATGAATCATTTAGATTTTCCTATATAATTCAGAAGTGTTTTAATCCTTAGAGGAAACATGTACAACTGGATATACATCACAGTTGAAACTGTATAAAAATATATATATATTTGGAAAATCTAATGACAATGGCTTTTAAATGCCAAGTCAAACTTAAAAAATAAATAAGAAATTTCATTTCAAATAATGAAGGTTACATACAAATGCCTAACTGCCTATTTAACAGTTTAAAGTTTTATGTTGTGTTGGGATATGCAATTAATTTCAGATTCTGTGTCAATATATCTGTAGTTATCTGCTGTGTCTGGTATCTCCAGTGAATATAGGTATAAAGTACTGTTCTGACAAAGTCTCCTAAAACACACAGGAACCTTTAAGGTGAGTATCTTGAAGACTGACTGTGAGCATATTCTAAATGTTTGAAACCTTGTGATTTTTCAGTGTCCTGAAAGAGACAAAAAGTTATAAAATATTGTTTAATACAGCACAATACAATACATTTATGAAAACGCCTTTTAATGGTTAAACTACAAGAAACACATAACTTACATTCCCATATTTCAACTGAAATAGTTGGATATTTTATGAAAATTATTGTCTTTTTAAAAAAAAATAAGTAGGGTATTTAAGAAAACATGAAAAACACCATTCTGGTGGCATTTTATTTCTTGTTTATTGTTCAAATAAGTTAAATAACAATTATGTTATACCAGTTAACTGCTCAAAGTAAGATGCCCAACATTGTATCAATATAAAATTCATCTTATTGTATTATTCATAAAATTGGTTTATATCATATTGCATTTTATCATTTCCCACCTACTTTTACATTTCCCTCCATTGCCAGCTTGAAGCATTCCTGATACATGTAGTTCTCTATCACCAGCCTGAAATAATTAACTTAAACAATATTTAACAAGCAAAAAAAAACTAAAACATATAATATCATTAATCATCTGTACATAGCCTGTGCATTAACTGCAGGTACATAATATGGTTTTGCAGTTTAGTTTCTACATTTACAGTTTAGTCCTTATGACAATGTGTTCATATGTTGAATATACCTCCAATATCATTCAATAAACCAACATTAGAATTTAATTCCCTTTTCCATACCATTATTAAACAGAGGTCAATGAAGAGCACAGCATTTTCCACCAAGACCATGACACTTCTGTTGTCATTTTTCATTTCAGTTTATATTGTACACTTGGCATCAAATGGCATGACTGAAAAAGACAAGAATTTGAAAACTCACATATGTTCATAATGATATACTACAAAGTTCTACATAAACCATATGATACCTTACTAAAACAAGTTTTAATTAAAAGTAAAGGTGAACTAAAATGATTACATTGTCACCTGATAGTGTCCATGGTATTAAAGTAGCCAATAATCAACTTATTTGTTGTGAGAGTGTTGTTTACATTACTGTACTGTATCTACATTTACATATTTAGCATCAGTTTAAGATGTGTAAAAATAATTATGTTATATCATGACATGATAAAATGGTAACACTGTTTAATAATTCACTGACTACATGCCACAGAGACCGGTTATATTACAACAAAATATGTACAGGCATTTATTTATCCGAATTAAAAACCATCCGAAATAGAAGAATTTCAAGAAAATGTTTTAAAGGACATATTAAACAGCAATAATACCAAATCAAATTCAACATCATATTCCATGTTTTAGATGTACACAATATCAGCACATTAGCTAAGTATAACAAAAAGCTTACATCTTCTACAGTTAAAATCCTTTTTTGACAGAACGGCGGAAATAGAACATTTTCGTACTGTTTTCAGCTATTTTTAGACATAGTTTGAATATTCCACACCAGCGAACATGCTACACGCGATATTAAACTCTCAAATGTTAATAAAAAGTAAAAATATACTTTGATATGGAGAAAATCTTCATCCGCCATCTTGATCGTTAAGTTAACGAGTGCCTCTTACCGGTCGTAGGTTTACGAGCAAAATTAACGATAAAGCAGGTGCACGTTGCGTCTCTGAAACGGTGCGGATCGGTAATTTTGGTCGTACTACCAAAATCAGCTAACGATCGCCTTAACGATCGTCTCTGAAACGCACCCCTTGTATGTTAAAACCAAATTTGTTGACGTTAATATGAAAATGCTTACTATTCAGAATTTAAGAAAATATACTTTGTCTACCCAGGTAGCCATCTAAAGATAGAGCTTCGATATGATTATGCGATCAAAACATTAGAAATATTAGCAATTAACATTCGCAAAATAAATAAGATTTCAAGAGACATCATGTGAGCAGTTCGTATAGAAAAATCGATGGGAAAAAGTATTTAATAATTATGGTACTTGTCATTCTGCTTCTTAACTATAGTTGGTGTTAATAAGAATTAAAGTGCTGCGTAACAGTACTTTATGAAATTGTTTTGTTACTCGAACAGCAGGAAGAAGAACAATAGTACTAAACGTTCTATTTTATAGTTCAAGGATTTGCCATGTGACTTTAAACATATTTGTTGAACATTTATCTACAACTCAATTTAGTACATTTGCCAATATTAATGTTGTATAACGAAGTAAATAACTAAATATCTTATTGCACGGAATTATCTCTGTCACAATGCCGAATATGGGTTTCCGTGGTTTCTATGGTACTCCTGCCTATATTATGGAAACATAGAAGGATAACAGAAATGCATGTGAACTTTCCGCATAACTGAAATAATTTTGAACGCAATACTTTTGAACAATTAAGAAGCTCCTCAAAGGATTGTGACGAAGTTATCGGAATTCATTTATATAGAGAAGACAAATATTTGTTTCGCGGACATTGATGATATAACTCGATGGAATATAATCAATTACCCAATGAATATATAATTTGCTTTAGCTGTCAAATGAAATCAAATCGATTTTGAACACTGATCACTGACACTCATAAATACAGTAAGAGATGTTTAAGTGACAATAAAAGTATTTGACACCAAAAATACACCAAATGTAAATTATTTGTGTTTGAACATTTTGAAATGACTATAAGATTACAGAATTATCATATAACTTTATTTAAGTCACACGTATACTGCTTTGTGGTTTTGCTGCCCGTTTAAAATAAAAAAAAAATCGATATGATGTCAAAAATGCTACTTGCAGTTATAAGCAGATTCGTCAGAACTGTAAAAAATGTCTTGTTGCCGGATTTATTATTCTGAAAAGAATGCATTTTTAAAGAAATTACTTTAATTGAATTAATGTATTTCAGAAGCAATTGATTTCTTGATTCTTAATGTATTCAGTAATTACCATTGTATTTACAACTTTTAGTGAACCAGTAACTATTCGTTTAAATCCATGTAGTATCATTTTTATACTTTTTTTTCAAACCTTTCATATACATATTCAACTCACTGGTCAATCCAAAAAAACACCATGCAGTTAAATATTCACCTATGATATTACCTGTCGATACTCCCAGTCGTTGTTGGGTTTTCCTTTCCGAAAAGAAAATGAGTTGCCATAGATCATTTGTACCTCTGACATTTGCTCAAATTTAGATAATACCTATAAGATATTACTATTTTCTCAAGGTTAAAAGATCTATAAGCTACGTGAAACACATATATTTTTTTCAAAGAAACTATGAAAAGGCTTTTATCAAAATAATTGTATCATCATTTTATATTTATATCACACTTATTTGACATTGCACACTTTTGAGAAATAAAGTGTATCGAATGTGCCTATAAAGTTATTTAGGGACTATATGGTTAAACAGTTCTTATGAATGAGTATTTCAACATATAAACTTACTTCTTACATATACGTTAGGATACGTCTCGCCCTTTAAGATGGTGTTTGTTTGTTTGTTTGTTTAAATTTTATGATTATTACATTTTGGTCCTTTTTTAGGCTTTTGTTTGTCACCCAAAGTTATATTGAATTAAGAAAGTGCAAACATTTGTTTTGCTTGTTAACGTTTTTAAGATATCCGATCTCCTAGCTTTAAGTGAATAACGATGCGGATTATTTTTTTCTTTTAAACGCACTTTTCAAAACGTTGAATTACAGAATGTATGGATGCCCAGGAAATGTGTATTCAACTGTTCGATATAAGTTTTAATTTTCCTTCCGCGGCGTATTCTCAGTTGGGTAAAAACTGTTCATAGGAAAGGTAATGACACTTTGGGTATGACATAGGGAATGAAGCTTGTGATTTATAGTAATAACATATTTCATACTTATTTTCGCCCCTTTTTTCACTCAGAAAAATGATGTAATTTATGATTGACTGATTTTTGTTCCTTTAATTAATCATTATTATTTAATTCAATTGTGAGACAGTTAAAACGTATTTTTGTTTAACATATGTTATTGCTTATTAGATTTTCGTTACTTTAAAAGTTCCGAAATATATCGTTTGAATCAAGTTTTAAATTGAAAATGTTCTTATTAAACACTAAAGCTTCAAGTTGGCAAAATTGGGAATAAATATGGATAATGAACCATAATAAATAAGGTTTCTGAAAGATCACATTTGCGTATTACATGTAGTATATTCAGCTTATCATTAGTAATGCATCAGTTCTATTTTTTTTAAATAATCTGAGATGATTTAAGATTTCAGTACTTAAGCAACCAACGTTTCTTCTAAAAAAAGCTATAGTAAAGGATGGCTAATCCTTAAATTGTCAAAAAAATATTTCTTTCCATCGAAACTTATAAAATTAACTCAATGACAATCATAAAATCTTCATTTGTTATATGCCCTAATTTAGCCATGCGTATATCAGATTAATAATTGTTAAAGAAGCCTTTGTCAACGCTTCTGTTGCACGGACTGGATAAATTGATAAAGATTGCCGATAAGCTCCAATGTTGACAATGATATATCGTCTTAGAGAGGCGTACTTATTTATTACATAAATATCCCAAACGTAGAATTAAACACTCGAACTTCTTTATACACGTTTTTATATATCAATAAATTAAGCACTTACTTGATGAGTTTGTCAAACACTTGGAAATAAAAACGCTCAGACATCATTTAAAGTAAAATGTTTGTGTTTTTTTATGGTGTGTTTTAGGCACTATGTGTTATCAGTTTACTTTTTCAATCAGTGTTCATCCATTCAGCTTATGGTGAAAACCTTAAACTATAAAAAGACAAACATGTAGACTGTTTCGTTTAAAATCAACTTTTGATCCATCTTGCAACAACAATTTCACTTTAATTTCTTTTGTATTGCTATTTAAACATATATGCAAAAGGAAGTACGCATTATGCGAATTATTTGATGAATTGTATTTTAACGACTGATATATGGTGATGACAATTTTAGACGTATATTTTAAACGAATGGCGCCAACGACCACAACTTCAAAACCGACAAGGTACATAGACTATTTAGCTTCGATAATTGGACAATATAATAAGTGGTGATTGCCTTTAAGAGATACAAACTCTCTATGAGATTAATAAACATAAACATAAATCTTTACTGAATAAATATTATTATATAAAAAGAAATTGCGCATACATCAACTTTTGGAAATAACTCTCTGATGATAGTGGTAGAGATGGGTGTGTTTTGTTAATTGCCAGTTGAAAAGACAAATTAATCTATAATATTCAAAACTATTAATTGTTCAGGTGAATTAGGATGTCTTTAACAGAGATAGCACCGGCATTTTGCGCAATGCATGACTTTTGATTTTTTTTATATAAATACGTAAAAAATTATCATTTTTGCTTGCGTTATGTAAGCATATAATTTTAAATGTTTAACATTAAAAGAAGCATTATCTTGTTATCTTGGCATATTTATTGCGTGTATGTTATCAGACATAATGTGATATGTCATATTTATAGGAATTAAAAAGGTCTTAAACTTAATTTACAATAAGTACAGGAAAGTTTTGTTGCAACAAAAAATGTACATTAAAAGGAGGTACCCATGATTTTCTTTTAAAGAGCGGTCAATGTTTTCAATATATGTATAATTAATTATGATAATATTATGATAATTTAATACTCATGATTCGATCCGCAGGAACACCGGCACATGTATCCTTTCAGAATTGTTTATGTTTCACTTCAAATATCTTACTAATTAATCGACTCCTGGCACGAGTATTAAACAGTTTGTTTTTCATTTAATTGCTCAGTTAACAATAAACATCTTTTAAACCACTTTGTTATTGTGCTATCATCGTGCATGTACAATTATTTACTGACGAGGTACATATGCAGGTATTGACTGACGAGGTATCTATACAGTTAATGGCTGCTGAGCTACATGTGCAGGTATTATCTGATAATGTACGTGTCCTTTTATTGACGGATATGGAACAGATGTTTGCTGATGAGTAACATGCACAGGTGTTGGCAGATTGTGAATATCTGCAGATATTGACTGAAGAGGTACATGTACAATTATTGACGGATTATGTAAATGTGGATTTATTGATTAGTATTAGGTAGTTTGTTGAGTAACTGATATATGAGATACATGTGCAGTTTCTGACTCTTGGTGTTCATGTGCATATGTTGTACGAATGTGGTCAATTTGCCAAACAAGTTCATTAATTTAGTCTTAATGTTTTTTCCCCTATTTTTCCTAATTTGATTTAAACATATTTTATTCAACATATACAAACACACTACACAAAATACATACACACACACACACACACGTTGTATATTATATTGAAATGGATTTGAACGAAAGCATAGCTTATAGAGTTCTTCTCCATGGGAATTAAATTACTCATTTACCAGAAAAATGCGTATGGTTGACGATTAGACTATATCAATCATTTATGCGAGAAAAGTTGTTTATAATGCTAAAAAATAAGAATAAGTTTTTGTTTTGTTTAGATATGGGTTCAATAGTTCAAGCACGATACATAATTGATACAAAATAAGCACAAGTGACAGTATAAATGGTATATAAGTAGGATGTGGACAGATATGAAAGAAGAAAAGAAGTTGGGTACATACCATATTGGGGAAACACTGTAAGTCAGGTAAAGATCAGAAACGTTTCGTGTCTTGTATGAATTTATGAACAGTATCAAATATTTTGGAGTTGTTCTCGTTGTTTAGGGTTGGATTGCACAGAAAATAAAACCAATGTTAATTTCTGTGATAATTGACATATCACGAAAGAAAGTTTGTCGAGAGTCGGTATATAAAGGACAATGCATAAAATAGTGAGTACTACTTTCAACTTCACACTCGCAAAGAGGAGAGCTGATAATATTGTTACAATAAAGGTGATAGTTAAGACCACTGCAACTAGTACGCAGTCGAGTGTGAAGTGCTTGTAATCGGCGGTTACCGTAATAATAGTCAGGTGGGCAGACTGGCAATCGACTACGAAGTGTATATTTAAAGAATGCAATTGAACGATAATCCCGCATATTCTGTGGAAGTTCATTCCATGCACGTATAGTTGAAGGTCAGAATGAGGACAAGTAAGAATATATGCGTGACATAACCGTTCTTGTGTAAGACGCATCCCGTAATGGAAAATTATGCGTACTGACATTTAAAGGTGCAAGGGATGAACGATATTCTGGGGCAAGGCCGTTTTTCATTTTATAGAAGAGACATAGTTTGTGATTACCGCGTCTTTCTGATAGAGTAGGCCAACATAGCTCAGTATGGAGAGCATCAATCGAAATTAACTTAGTAGCCCCACAAACTATTATACCAGCTTCATTTTGTATCTTTTGTAGTTCGTTTTTTTTGTAGTCCGTACAATTATCCCAGACAATATCCGCATATTCAAGAATCGGACGGATGTACGAAAAGTAAATAGTTTCTAGACATTTTCTTTCCAGAAGGAACTTAAGCCTTCGCATGATGCATATTCTTTTAAGGGCTTTACTTCTGATGTACTCAAAGTGTTCATGCCATGTACAGTCACTGGAAAGAACCAAACAAAGATGTTTATGCGAATTGATTTCTGAGATTTGTTGACCATACATAGACAAATCTGAATAAATTCGCGGTAGGCGTTTTCTGGAGAACATGATTGACTTAGTTTTTGCAGGATTAAAGGTGACTAGCCATTTATCAGCCCATGTACTGATGCTATCAATAACTCTCTGGATTATTTCAGTGGCCCTTCGAGCTCGTCAACGATAATATAAAGATAAGTATCGTCTGCAAATAACCTAACATTACTTCCATTGTTGACAACAATGTCATTTATAAATATCAAAAATAGAGGGGACCTAGAATAGAACCTTGGTGTACACCAGCCTTAAGAAAGACCAAACTAAATATGGAGCCAGGGAGAACTACACGTTGCCTACGTTCGCTAAGATAAACACTAAAACACCAAAGTAAGTTGCGATCGACACCAGTTTCTTGTAGCTTCACAATCAAGCCCTTGTGCCAAACTTTAGCAAATGCCTTACTAATATCAAAGAATACTGCTCTTACCTCAAGGCCATCATCTAATGCCTTACAAAATGTGTTGTAAAGGTATGCAAGCTGATTAACAGTAGAATCGCCTGGCCGAAGGCCTGACTGAGTTTTGTTTTTGTGTTCTATGTCTTTGGCGTTGACCCCGTGCCATTAAACTGATATTTTGTTAAAACTTTTGGCTATTGAGTTTGTTTCCGTAGTTTTTCATATAAATATTTACCACTTAAAGGTAACCATCAGGCTTAAAATTATTGATATTTCGGGCTTAAAAGTATTGATAAATCATGCGTTTTATATTAAATTGAAACTAAAACAAAGCGTATTAAGTACTACGATATATGATCAGCCAAAGTATGTACCACCATACTAAACGGACAGGTTAAAGTGACAATTATTTAAGCGCTAGACAGCAATATTTAGCAATTATTAACAGAGATATGATTGATTAATGATTCAAGCTTACAAAACAAGTAGATTATATACTTGGATAAAAAACACAAACCAAAATAAGTATTGTTTATTGGATTTGTAAATACGTCATTGCGTATTGATTAATATAGTACTCTCCTAAAATCGAACGAGGCAAGACATTACACACTTATAGCGGCAGTCTTAATTATTTACCGTTTTAATAACAATTTATTTTTCCTGGAATGAGCCAATTTTTCTGTCAATATAAAAAACAGTTGTGTATATAAGACTGCTGACAAAAGATCAGATTGCAGTAATTCATATTTACGTCCGAAATGTGCTAGATCTTCATTTTTTAACATAACTAAGAACATATGCGATGTCAGCAGTCTTATATCACTTGTTTCCATGCATGTTTGCAGCACTTAGCTCGTTCAAGGACAATACACCACAAGTGGTCAAAACGTTCAATCTGTGAGAGTGTAGCTTAAAATAAAAGTAGTTTGATTATCATCTTAACAAACACGATTGGTATAATAAATGGTATAATATGCTGCATGTCTTTGCTTAACATGTACTAAACGTTATATTTTATTTTGAATTTAAGTTGTATTATTTGTTATCATATTGCTTGATCATTAATAAACTCCAAAAAAGTGTTTTAATACCCTTTCCATAAGTGTTTATATTTATAGTAGTGTTTTTTATTCGTCGGCATACTATGTGATTGCTTACATGTTTGTAGTGAATAGGTAAATAAAAAATCATAAAATAAAGTTTCATAATGTAAGTTAAAATATTTTACGCTATTCTATTTATATGTGTAGAGATCAATTTAAAAAAATAATAAACGAGCTGGATTAGCCTGGTACCCAGGCTTTATCTAGATACAGCAACAATACAATGAGTAGTCAAAACGTTTTAAATGCTTAAAAAAGCAATAATTTAGACCTGTAATATAGCCAATAAATGTGTAATAAGACTGGTCATTGTGCCATTTAACAAGATCCTTGAAATATAGATATAACTCTCTCCATTTGTCAGTGTATTTTTTTCTATACATCAATCAAGAAATTCATTACTGGTTGCACAAGGCCTCTTGAAATTTACTTGCCCACGTTGACAAAAACATAACTTTGCTTAATACTATGATTCATCGACAATCAAATCTTCTCTGGGAATGCCCAGCAATGTTTCAAACATGCAAGCAAGGATCAACTTCACTGCAGAATGCATGAATATAAATTCGTTAAAATATACTCATTTCTAAAATGGATGAAATTGAAATTAAATTGCAAAAGGCGAACCATATGGCAATATTGGAATATTAAATAACAATAAACGCTATATGTTTAAAATTGCACGAAGGCACCAAACTTTGACCTATCAGATCAGACACCAAACGAGAGTCAAACATTCGCAGTAGTTGACTATTGACGTTCATGTGCTGTAATCGACCGATGAATGCACGTTTATCGACAATTTAAATACTTGGATTGATTGCTTGTTTCGCGTATTCATTATGTTTAAATGCAGAAGGCCGACCTTGGTATTTTATTATAAGTGCCGCCTAATTATGAATATAATATACTCGAGCAATCCCTGACTTAACATTATATTGATAAACAAAAGCGTTTGTATGGATTTTTAAACATAACGCTTATATTTTGCAAGCATTAACAATTCTGATTTATCAAAGAGACATTAAAATACAATCTTCTTACGATTGATCTTTCATAACGCAAATTTTAAAGCATGTCGAAATTCTTTTTTTTTTAGTCTGGTACAGGTTTTTTTGCTTTGTTTTTGTCCTTTTTCAACATGATTTCAGTTATACAAGGACATTGCTGAGCATCGCTGCAGTTAGGTGGTGTGTCATTGCTAGTTTTGTTGTCATTCGTCACAAACCTTCCGACATATTGATAATTAAATGTGACAATACTGACCTGCTTCAGCATCTCAAAAACAATTCTCTGCCATTCTCCAAGAAATAAAGTTAGGAATAATTTATAACCTGTACAAATGGCAACAGACCCAGGTTTCAGTCCCACTTTAAAAGTCACATTTTGTAAGGCACCAGCCTATGTCAGAACTCCCAGTATTTTATAATTCCTTTCTATACTAGTAGTATGTTTGTCCTGCTGCTATTTTATTTAAACTATTTTTATGATTGCATCTGACAACATAGTAGTAAGTGTAAGTGCTATTAACATTAGCTTTATATTTAAATGCAAATGTAACGTTTACAAGACGTAAAGGTGTCAGAAGCGAACCATTTTTTTAAGCCCTCAAGAAGCTATGTATATCGCTCTACATCAATTATTGTTATTCATTTTCCTATGCTTTTTTACATGTATGTTTTTGTAGAGTTGGGTGTTATAATGGCAAATAAAAGAACACACCCAGTAACCATCATGTTAAACTTACCCACGGTGCAATGTTCAGACGCATGCTTTTATATAAAATAGTTTAAAAAACAAGTTAAATACTATCGGATGCTATGTATTCAAATGATTTATGTGTTTTACTGCATAGTTAGTGTGTGTGGTGTTCGAATTGAATGGTTCTAGACTAGAAGGTCTAACACTGGCATTGCTAGTGTGTATTTTGTTTGCCATTTGATCACGTATTAATCAGTTTGTTTTCATATGTTTATACTACTTTATGTTTCTATTTAGAAATGGATCCAGTGCTATACCTCCCTTTCTCATCTGTATTTATCCTTGTCCTGATTGGCGTTGGGACATTGTGTTTTTTTATCTGGGCTTGGTTTTGGCCACCTGATCAATCGTCAACCAACTATAAAGATACCAAAAGGTGAGCACTTTTGTTTAAACACGTGATAAAAGTGGTAGAAAATACTCATTACATGGTGAAACCAGCTTAAAGGAAACTCATATTTGACGTTCGTCTTCTTTTTTCTGTTTCATTTTATAATTTTATCAAAACACAAAATTAGTCTGAAATGTATCAGATATCCTAAACAAAAAAAAATATACATGCTATTTCGTGTTTAATGGTCTCATTCAGGTATTTCAAATATTTACATGAATAATTACAAAGCAGAATACAACACTTTCTCTGTTATAATTGTGGTTATTACACCTTGTTACTTCAATTCCAAGAAGGGTTTCAATATTTCGAAAGTATTGCGTTATGAAAGGGGCGGGAGGAGATCGCTGTAATCATTTAATGTTTTTCGATTAGTAGTCAGTGGAAAAGCGTCACTTCAGTATATTTAGTTTATTCTTATTGTCCATTAGTTTATTCTTATTGTCCATTAGGAAAAAAAGGGAATAATTTAGAGGCACAATCCAGCAAAAAGAGCAATCATGTGTTCAACTTTTATTGGTATTTTGTCTACTGCATATACATTTTTTTTTTAAATGAAAATCATTATATTAACACAATCGAATCTGCTGTCTTCAAGCTGAAAGTTTAAGCAGGTGGCTTGGCTTTAATTTTAGTGCCTTTCAACTGATTTTTTAGGCATGTAGTGGGGATTTTATTTATGTGCTCGAAATTGAAGAATCGGACATGTGAATGGCTTTTATTCACTCAAGCTGCACATTCACAGATTGAACATTTTGACAACTTTTTTATATTTTTTTTGTCAATTTTTTGCTAAAAAACACGGAAACCAGTGACACTGCTGACACAAAAAAGGAAAATTGTTATATTCATGTTCAAAAATTGATGTTTTATGCATTTTTCTTATACCGTATGTACCGTTTTAAGCCATTAAACATTTTCTTTCGAACGGAAAATCTGCGATCTTATCTTTTGTCAGCAATCTTTTTATCAATATCAATAAAAAAAGTTATACAAATGGTAAATGTGAGAGTGCAGCTTTAAGCTGAAGTTTGGTGCATATACAGTCCAAAAACGCCATATCAATCTCTGATATACCGATATATCGGTTATGTCGAACTTTTTCACTTATGTCGATTTTATCTACTAAATTTATTCGCTAAAGCGAAGTAAAATTTCAGTCCCTGTGGTCAAATTTCACATATTTACATCGTCATTTATGTGGAAAAGCATTTTGAGTTGAATGCGAAAACATTTCAAATCCGTTTGCAGCATTTTACTAAAAAGCGTGCGTGTCATAGTTATAGTTTTGTGGATTCGTGGTTATTAATAATAAATAATTGTTTGTTTATGTTTTTTAATAAAGAAACAATTATTTTACAAGCATGAAATAGTGTGTACAAGACGTAGAAAGCTTATGTTAGAATGTGTATTTCCTTTGCTCCGGTCGGAAAATTTAGAGAAGGACCCCGTATGAAATAATTTGCAATATCTGGATCAGCTAAAGGGAGAGACGGTTCAAAACAAAAAAATTATTTCAAAATTATACAATTAGAAGTACGAAGCCATCATCGAAGGCAAGAAGGGTTTCAACACAAGAAGCAGATGGCGGCAAAATACGGCGTACCGTTTATGATTGTAACTGTCATCAATAAGCGTGAATTACAAGAAAATAAAATTGACGTATGTTTTATTTCAATAAAAAGTTTGCAGATTAAACGACGAAATATATTACATGGCCGATTTAATGTCGAATGCTAACAAATACATATAATTCTGAATCAAATGTTTTGCGTTTGGGGCATCTGTTGTATTTTGAATATGTCGAATGTATGTTATTTCGAGTCATTTTAATAGGTCCCGACTACTTCGACGTTACGAGAGGAAAATGTAGTAAGGCTTTGACCCGAGTGCCTTTAAGTTGAAGGTCGGGGCATGTCAGTAGGTTTTGATCCACGTGCCATTATGTTGAATGTAGGGAAATGTAGTAAGGCTTTGATCCTCGTGCCTTTAAGCTTAATGTCGGGGAATATAGTAAGGTTTCAAACCAAGGATCTTTATGCTGAATGTTGGGGCATGTAGGTGAGGCTGATATACGCGTCTTTAAACTGAAAGTCATGGTCAGTAAATATTGTTTGACCAACGTGCCTTTATTCTGAATGTAGGCGCATGTAAGTATATTTAATTCACGTGAATTTGAGCTGAAGGTGAATGCAAGTTGGGTTTTATATACGTGCCTTTTTGTTGAAGATCGGGGCGGAGCATGTAGTAAAGGTTTTTCCACGTAACCTTAAAGTAAAAGTCAGTGCTTATAAGTAGTGTTTGATCCCCGTGCCTTTAAGTATTAGTTTGAAGAATGTGAGTAAGTTTTGATCCAAGTGCGTGAAAAACTTTAAAGTCGCGCATGTAGTCTGGCTTTGATTTGCGTGCCATTTTGCTGAAGGTTTGGGCATGTCAATATGGTTTGATCAACCTTTCTTAAAGTTGAGTGGCATGCACGTCTATTTGATTCACACTCTTTTAAGTGTAAGGTCGATCCATGTAAGGAAGTTTTGACCAACGATCCAATAGGTTGAATATCGATGTATGTAATTAGGGATAGATCAACGTGACTTCACGATGAAGATATGGGTATTAAATCAGGCTTTGGTCCACCCTCCTTTAACCTAAAAGTTATGGGGTAAACCTTAAAGTCAGGGCATATAAAATGATTTGATCCACGTGTCTTTAAACTGAAAGTCATGGCATGCAAGTAAGGTTTGCTCACGTGTGCTTAAGGTTGGGGCATGTAGTTAGGGTTTAAAATTGTTACTTTCTGCTGAATGTTGGACTGTGTAGAAGGGCTTTGACTCACGTGCCTGTCTGCTGTATGTTGGACTGTGTAGTAAGGCTTTGACATACGTGTCTTTCTGCTGAATGTTGGACTGTGTAATAAGTCTATGACTCACGTGCCTTTCTGCTGAATGTTGGACTGTGTAGGAAGTCTTTGACTCACGTGCCTTTCTGTTGAATGTTGGACTGTGTAGTAAGTCTTTGACTCACGTGCCTTTCTGCTGAATATTGGACTGTGTAGTATGGCCATAACTCACGTGTCGTTCTGCTGAATGTTGGACTGTGTAGTAAGGGTTTAATCCACGTGCCTTTTATCTGAATGTTGGACTGTGTAGTAAGGCGTTGACTCACGTGCCTGTCTTCTGAATGTTGAACTGTGTAGTAAGGCTTTGACCCACGTGCACTTCTGCTGAATGTTGGACTTTGAAGTAAGGCTTTGGCATACGTGCCTTTCTGCTGAATGTTGGACTGTGAAGTAAAGCATTAATCCACGTAGTAAGGCTTTGACTCACGAGCGTTCTGCTGAATGTTAGATTGTGTAGTCAGGCTTTGACTCACGTGCCTTAAAGCTGAATGTTTGGCTGGGTAGTAAGGCTTTGATCCTCGTGCCCTTCTGCTGAATGTTGGACTGTGTAGTAAGGCTTTGACTCACGTTCCTTTCTGCGGAATGTTGGACTGTGTAGTAAGGCTTTAACTCACGTGCCTTTCTGCGGAATGTTGGACTGTGTAGTAAGGCTTTGACTCACGTTCCTTTCTGCGGAATGTTGGACTGTGTAGTAAGGCTTTGACTCACGTTCCTTTCTGCGGAATGTTGGATTGTGTAGTAAGGCTTTGACTCACGTGCCTTTCTGCTGAATGTTGAACTGTGTAGTAAGGCTTTGACTCACGTGCCTTTCTGCGGAATGTTGGACTGTGTAGTAAGGCTTTGACTCTCGTGCCTTTCTGCTGAATGTTGGACTGTGTAGTAAGGCTTTAACTCACGTGCCTTTTTTAATAAATGTGAGACTTTGCAGTAAGACTTTGATCCACGTGCATTTCTGTTGAATTTTGGACTGTGTAGTAAGCATTTGATCCACGTGCATTTCTGCTGAATGTTGGACTGTGTAGTAAGCATTTGATCAACGTGCCTTTTTGCTGAATGTTTGACTATGTAGTAAGGCTTTGATCCACGTGCCTTTCTGCTAAATTATCGACTGTGCAATACGGCTTTGATCCACGTGCGTGTCTGCTGAATTTTGGACTGTGTAGTAAGGCATTGATCCACGTGTCTGTCTCCTAAATGTTGGACTGTGTAGTAAGGCTTTTACGTACGTGCCTTTCTGCTGAATTTTGGACTGTGTATTAAGGCATTGATCCACGTGCCTGTCAGCTGAATGTTGGACTGTGAAGAAAGGCATTGATCCATTTGCCTGTCTGCTGAATGTTGGACTGTGTAATAAGGCTCTGATCCACGTGCCTGTCTGATAAATGTTGGACTGTTTAGTAAGGACTTGACATGCCAGCCTTTCTGCTGAATGTTGGACTGTGTAGAAAGGCTTTGATCCACGTGCCTGTCTGCTAAATGTTGGACTGTGTAGTAAGGTTTTTACGTACGTGCCTTTCTGCTGAATTTTGGACTGTGTAGAAAGGCGTTGATTCACGTGCCTGTCTGCTAAATGTTGGACTGTGTAGTAAGGCTTTGATCCACGTGCCTTTCTGCTGAATAATGGGCCGTGTAGTACGGCTTTGACACACGTGCTTTTTCTGCTGAATTATCCGCCGTGTAGTTTGGCTTTGACTCACGTGCCTTTACGCTTAAATCTGGACTGTGTAGAAATGCTTTGATCCACTTGCATTTCTGCTTAATATTGAACTACGTAGTAAGACTTTGATTAGGGTGTCTTTCTGCTGAATGTTGGACTGTCTATTAAGTCTTTGACTCAAGTTCCTTAACGCTGAATGTTTGACTGTGTAGTAAGGTTTTGACTTACGTGCCTTTCTGTTGAATGTTGAACTGTTAAGTAAGGCTTTGACTCCCGTGCGTTTCTGTTGAATTTTTGACTATGAAGTAAGGCTTTGACTCACGTGCATTTCTGTTGAATATTGGACTGTGTAATACGGCTTTGACTCACGTGCCTTTCGGTTGAAATTTTGACTGTGTACTAAGTCTTTGATTCACGTGCCATTCTATTGAATTTTTGACTATTTACTAAGGCTTTGACACCCGTGCCTTTTCGTTGAATGTTTGACTGTGTAGTAAGGCTTTGACTCACGTGTCTTTCTGTTGAATGTTGGACTGTGTAGTAAGGATTTGATCCACGTGCCTTTCTGCTGAATGTTGGACTGTATAATACGGCTGTGATTCACGTGTCTTTCTGCTGAATGTTGAAGTGTACAGTAAGGCTTTGATCCACGTGCATTTCTGCTGAATGTTGGACTGTGTAGTAATGCTTTGATCTACGTGCCTTTCTGCGGAATGTTGGACTGTGTAGTAAGGCTTTGATTCACGTGCCTTTCTGCTGAATGTTGGACTGTATAGTAAGGTTTTGATCCACGTGCATTTCTGCGGAATGTTGGACTGTATAGTAAGGCTTTGATTCACGTGCATTTCTGCGGAATGTTGGACTGTGTAGTGAGGCTTTGATTCACGTGCCGTTCTGGTGAATGTTGGACTGTATAGTAAGGCTTTGATCCACGTGCATTTCTGCTGAATGTTGGACTGTATAGTAAGGCTTTGATTCACGTGCCTTTCTGCTGAATGTTGGACTGTATAGTAAAGCTTTGATCCACGTGCATTTCTGCTGAATGTTGGACTGTATAGTAAGGCTTTGATTCACGTGCCTTTCTGCTGAATGTTGGACTGTGTAGTGAGGCTTTGATCCACGTGCCTTTCTGCTGAATGTTGGACTGTATAGTAAGGCTTTGATCCACGTGCCTTTCTGCTGAATGTCGGACTGTATAGTAAGGCTTTGATCCACGTGCCTTTCTGCTGAATGTTGGACTGTGTAGTGAGGCTTTGATTCACGTGCCTTTCTGCTGAATGTTGGACTGTATAGTAAGGCTTTCATCCACGTGCATTTCTACTGAAAAAGAATACAAATGAATTTGCAACACCTTATAAATAGCAGTCTAAACTGAATATAAATATCTATATTCAAAATCTACCTCAATGATCACTCAAAATAATTACTGTTTTCATAGACTGATTTGTGTTGTAAACACAAACATTACTTCCCGGTAAATTCGGATACCCTCCATAAGAGTGCATGTCTCATGAGTCATCAAATTATCATTGCATTTGGCCACTCTTAGTTGTGTTTAAAATTAGCCCTTGCGTAAAAAATGCGATAAACTATAGAATGAAATAGATATATCACTGTGTAGATAAATGAATGAATTTTGAGAGATTCGATGGTGCATTGGTATTTTTTTTTAGTTTTTGTAACAATAAATGCAGAAAAACTACATAATAGTACAAAAAAGTTATACCTAGCGACACAGGAGAAGTCAATATAGCCTTGTAAAGTCGTTGACATTCAAAACAATTCTAAAAATAGCCGAAAACAGAAGTATAAAATGTCAGTCAAAACGTCTTAAGACCGGCAAAAACGACACATTAAAAAACATGCTTGTGAAACGCTCTGCTCGTTTTATTTTGATTCAGAGATTAAATAAAACCCGTACAACAGTTGATAGATAAATATTTCATGCTTATTCTGGTACTATTTTCGGCCATTATTATAAATGATCATGATTGCCTGGGTAATCCACTGGACTGCGGTGTGGTATTAGCTTGGTGCAGATTAGGGAAGCGTAGAATATGACGTTATGCTGTTATTGCTAGTAATAGAAATATGTTATAAATAATTGCTCACAAAAGTTTTTTAGGCTTTACTTATTTATTTTGCATTTTCGGTTAAAACAAGATTAGCTGAACAATTACTACCTTTAAATAGCACAGGGCCAAAGTCACAAAACACAGAACATAGCTAGAAACACACACCAACCAGGAACACACAACTCCACAAACAACACATAGCAAATAATATATATTAAACTAGGGGTGTTGATCAATGATTGTTAGGTATCGCTTTTGAACGGTCAGCAAAGTTTAATTTACCTTCGGGTTTAAAACTGGTTTAGTCGTACAATCACGCCCTTATCCCAACAATCGTGAATTAAATAAAAAACGTAAATGGAAGATTTTATCTAACTTAAGTGTGCATTAACTTGAGGAAATTTAAAGATCAAACAGAGTACTTTTTCAATTAGGGATCTTTCTTTAGACGAAGGAATACAATTCAGAGTACTTTTAAAAATATGATGCAGTAACTATTGAAACGATGAAATTCTCAGACAGGCTGTACCACTTAATTAAAATTTAAGATGTAGTAAAAATAATGAAATGCATCCTTGAACTATATTTGGGAAACCATAAGGGAAAAAACAATATAAAAATACAATAAATATTTGCAAAAGTTTTCTTCCAAATGCTCAACCTTAGTCAAATATTGGAATAAAGTTACATCAAACGCTGAAACATTCCGGATGAAATAGAACTGCTGTAAGAGTCTGTACATGTAAAACAAGTAAAATGCCCTTAATATACAATGTTAATTGTTATCTGTAATCTATGTATTTTTACATAAAAAATGTTTTCGTTATTCAATCTGGTGCAGTTGTCATTTTTTTGTAAAATTCCTTTAGAGAATTTTCAACGATCTGTGTTTTTGTAGTTATAATTGAAATAGGGCTGTATTATAAGGATTAACTATTTCCATTCCGTTGTGGATAATACGTACATATGTTGTTTTGTTATGGGTTTTACTTCTGACTCTAGCAGAGGACCAGATGATAATATTGATAAATTTACAGTCGCTTTTCTTACAAACGTTCTGCAAATGTAACTATTCACAAGCTCAATTTGTATCTAAAGTTTAGGTTTGAATTAACCGTTCATCTACGAAAACAAAAAGTGCAACGTATTCAATTAGAGAACCTTTGAATAGAAGAAAGGTAATCTATAAAATAATACACTTCTACAGATAAAACACATATAGCTATACAAATAACATTTACCTTTTTTAATGCATTTTTTTATTTACTGTCTAAGGTACTGAGCAGTTGACAAATTAGGAAACTATTGTATATAAAGGATTCCCATCCTATGCTTAAACTTTAATAATGTTACAATGATAATTGATGAGATGGGCTCAGATATGCATGATGAAAATGTAGTTGTGACAGACAAATATGTCAACGAATCAACATTTCAGGAAAACTCCACGTCACCGGACACTCAGAGATCAAGCAGTTGTGTGCGAAACTCCGGCCATTGACTTAACAGGAGAGGAACAGCAGACAAATGAAGACGAAACATATTATAAAGGGCTCTTCATTGATGCAATTAGGTAGCATGCATTGCTACTTCATTGTTTGATTATACAAGTAACGTTATTAAATTTTTAACATAGAAGAACATCTACAACAAAATGTAACGAGTATATTCAATTAATGTTTTTTGTAATAAGTTCACCGATTGCTCAAAACCAGCTAATGGGATAATGTCTAAAGATTGAAAACAAACGTTTGATGTGCCGAAAATAAAATGATCGAATTATCGTGTTTATGAACTTCTTCTTTAGCATTGCCTGTTCAATGTTCAGACCCATTGTAATGTTGCTAATTAAATATAAAATGAATTAACAGGTATTTCCTCCATTTGGTTTAAACTATCAAGGATCATGAAAGTAAAACAAATGAGCTTTTCAGATAAAATAAGTTTAAAAGGTATTAAAATATATTATATCGTACATGCAAAAAGACATGGAATTTGAATTATTGTCTTAATACAAATGTAGATATTGAAACTCTTTGTACATTGTTGAATGACATACTAATACGTTTGCCTTTTCCTTTTAGTGAAGAGGAAATGAACCTGGAGACAATTGAGGATTTGGAGAAGGAGTATGGCTAAGCTTTCTTACATGTTGATTTGAATGCCTGCGTTGTATTTATTTATATCGTAATCTTAACACAACACAATGTTTTACGGAGTTCCAGCAATATATAAAGTACCCGCACTATTGCCATTAAAACGGGTTTTGTAAGTAAATAACTTAATGTCGATTTAATAACATTAAACAAAACACATATCGTGTTACCTTCCACTTGTATTTTTTAAATAAAAAAACATAACACTATTTACTTAACCTCCTACGGATGATTTTAATTCAATACGATTTTAATTTCAGGACAAGCGGAACAAGATGGGTAAACACTCTAAAGGAAAACGGAAATCAATTGAGTGAACAACGACGACAGTTAATAGATTTACCTGAAATTACTGAGTGAGTGTACTTACCAATGTTTTATATTTCGGTTCTTATTATACAATTACTTCTCGTTTAAATCATGACATATTTCTTCCTATGTGATTTCGATCTACGAATATGAAAAAGAAAAGTTAAAGGCATCTTGCAGGGCTATATTTGCTAGGTTCTATTTACTTAAATATTCATTTAAAAATACCTTACAAAGATGGTCAATGATATAATATTTTCGTATAACCTGTTTGTCGTCTGCCTTTTATTACAGTAAAGACAAATTATCCTATAATTAAATGTACTTCAGCAAACCATTTTCAGTCAACAAGCAGTATCTCGTCCTGCTCGCAAAATATTTCTAAAGAGATGGCTTTTGTTTTCATTCAATAATGATATTATTCCATAAGTATGACACTAACACGTGATCGTTTGGTAGCACGCGTATAGCACTGTTTTAAAATAGTTTAAGTCATTTAATAAAAGCTTTCGATCAAGAAATGCAAAGACACAACATTTGGAATGTCTAAGATCCCGATCAGTATCTTTTTAGTGCTTTTTGAAAGAAAACATATGAGATGTGTAAATTGGCTCAACTATCTATTGATTGCAATGTTTTTTAAATGCACATGTACAATATAGTTTTGAGCCACGAAATGTTAATGTAATACAAACTAGTATATACTAGTATATACATATTCATTTGTGTGAAAAACGATCGTCACATGTGATTCAGTGCTCCCGCAGTCGTGTCCGAGACTCCAGTAAAAAACCAGATTGAAGAGGATCTGCAAAACAGAAGAAGAGACATCACAAATTATTATACAGCGCTTATCAATGACGCACATCGGTTGGATTTATTGCTACTTTATTGTTTAGTGACGCAATCAATGTTTACTATTGTTTCAATAGAGAACCAACATTTTGGCCTATTAAAACTATGCTAGGATATGCAAGTTTCGATTTGGTCCATTCGTCAGAACTTGAACAAAGATATAATTTATAACATTTCTGCGTTTTAAAGAATCTGTGTCTTATAATGTGCTGAAATATTTTAATAAAACAAGCACACCTGACACAAATGTTTCAGATGATGTTTGAATATAGCTGATAAAATTGTGTCCAATTTCCTGAGTAGTTAACATTGGATACGTTTCATCGAGGATAACATTCACCAAACTCGTACATATTATCATACTTTTAAGCAAATTCATTTAAAATACGATACAAGTTTGTGTTAACATATGATTTATACTTAAATAGTAATTTGTTACACTTTTTGGCCAATTGTTTCTTCTTTTGCTACGTCAAACAAAGTCTCTGTGATATGTATTTTAACGAGTTTTATATTTAAACGCTTACCAATGTTGACAGACAAACCCAACAGGTGGACAAAGAGATTGAGAATCGTACAAGGGAAGGAGCTGAGCTTTTAGATCAAATTCGTGCTCAAGATGAAGAGATACTGAAAGCTAGGTAAATTATGAATACGTTTCTATAAATATTCCGTTATTATGACTCTGAATAGAACACTACTTCAATTAACTATTGTGGGTGTTTTTGATTTTTTTTTTTTCATTTTTTTTAATGAAATAAACAAAAAATGTTTCCAAACTACAAAATGGCACAATTCACGAGCACACGTTTATTCCTTATTAAAATTATAGTTAATCGTACTAACAATTAGTCATGAAACCTTAACAAATGTTCTAATGAAGTATAAGTTTTGGTAACGGTTGCAAATTGTTGAAACACCTATATAATGATTGATCCTGTTTCCTTCAGGAAAAGGGAAAGAAACCTGCAAGTAAAAATTGAGGAACTGAAGGAGGAATGTGATCGGATGAAGTATGGCTATGTTTTTCTTGCATAATTGATATAACATTCAGCTTAATGCCGACGTTAACTTACTTTGTATCGTCTTTTTCATAAACTAATGCTTTACGGCGTTTTAACCCTTTGATGACCTTCCAATGTGCAAAAGTCGTTTGAAGGACACACTTTCTTTTTTATTTTAAATTGAGTTTTGAGGTTCAAAATGTAGCTATCAAAATTAAGATACCCAACATGTGAAGCCTGTGATAAAGAGTTAAGCAAACATAACGAAATTATATTTTATCAGATAAAACACATTTTGCCGCGGAAGTGTCTTTATACATAAGTTTGTGTTTTAAATCAACGTCTCAGTACTAATCAATCAACAATGTATTGAGGATTAGCGGTGATTGTGACTTTTTTAAGAAAAATATTGGTGTTTTTTTGTAACCAGGACATGCATTTATTTTACATATTTTTTGAATATCTTCCTTAACTGAAAATATATAATCAAGAACCCTAAAGACCGTGTTAATTAAGGACATTTTGACACACACACACACACACACACACATTTACAATTTCGATAGAATTGTCCCAAAAATATGATTGATTTGCTATCTTAAATCTGATGACAGTTTCTTTCGTAAAATTTGTTCAACTCGTTCCTTCCCCAAAACATATCACAAAAAAATATATTTAACTCCCAAAAAAGATCGTTCTTCAAAACTTGTTAAAATGAACTTTTTGAATTGTTTAATGTTTCGACTTCCAAACTTACTTTTACACTGTATTTGGCCATTCACATTTTTATTTTACCGGACCATTAAAACTTGTATTCTAGAACACGAAGACACAATTATAACAGCTTTAAAATTATTCCTTTTATATATAACGAGTTTACTTTTTAAAATAAGTTTTACAAATAACTCGCTTACCCTCTTAAAGGATGATTTAAATTCTGTTGAACATAAATAGTATTATTTAATCCCAGAGAAAGTAGCGCTAGATGGGGTCCAATGCTTGATGAAAGAAAATACGAACTGAGAGAAAAACAAGCGGAATTAAAAGATTTGCAAGATACAAATGAGTAAGTATGTAGATCGATGTTGTTGTTTTCTCTGTTCTTAATATTAATTGTCGTTATTTATGAGAAATGGTTCTCCTTTGATTCCTTTGCAAATATTAAGACAACTGTATTTTACTTTTTTGTCCTCTGAAAATCTTAACTTCATCATGGTCATATCTACCCATACTGATCCTTTAAGATTGCAGTCGTGTATGGTTTTGTTTTTTGTATTTTGGATTCCCAATTTGACCTCTTGTATTAATGCCCCCGTAAACAAAAAGTGTTCTGTTCGACTTCACAGTCCTCTTAAACTTCGAAAATACAGTACACTAAAGTTCTGACATTTGCCTAAAAGTCCATGTTAAACTAAAACACATTCACATTAAGGCAATGAAAAGGTTAAAATTCTTGCTTAAAAAGCTGCAAAATTATTACCTTCTTGAGACATTGCCCTTCAACCAAATCATAACATATTCTAGCAAGAGATTTCACACAGAAAATGACCTGGTATATGCCCGTGTTGCACAACTCATTTTAACCAATATCCGGTCGCATAAGATTTTTGACAAAAAAACAACAAACATTTACATTATTGTAAACGACAGGTTTGTGTTAACCCACTGGCACCCTCTATATATTTCTGCCTTTTGACTGACATTTTTAAAATTATATTCACCTACATTAACATTTATCGTTGCTCGTTACCAACGTCGAAACTATAAAACAAATTGCAACATGCAGAACTATTTTTATTACATACCTTAGCGCTAGATTTTTTACATAGATAAGTAGGCAAAATACATGACATAGAATAAATGCATCTCCACTACAATTTTTTCAGCGACTTGGAAGAAGAACTCAAACAGCAAAGAAAAAGAAATGACGAGTAATTATCCTACGTAAATTATTCAAAATTACGGATTCAAATGTATAATATTGAAGTGCATTTTTTGTGCAAGGATTAGTTTACAATATTTAATTTTGGTTGGATGCAGTACACATATATGAACATGTATAGAGTTAATCCAGTATAAATACACATAATATACAGAACAAAGCATACTGTGGTATATCATTTTTTGGCGACAATCAAACCAGGAAAGAACATTAACTCTAAACTCGTTTTGTTCAGATTGTATATCGAATACTTCTTTGTTTCAGAGAAAAGAGAAAGATAGCAAGGTCGAAGGAAGAGAAGAAAAAGCAAGTTACTTGAAACAATAATGTTTAATTCAATGCATATTTACATTTGTTTTTTGACACGCTTAACATTTAAAATATGTCAGTCAATAAAGGGCGACCACTGTTCTTGGTTCAATGTTTTCATGCTTTCATTAATTTAATTTGTTTCCTGATTTGACTTCAACTGTGCCTGAGGGGCGAAAAGGAAATTGGTATTTCAAAACGTGGATATTTAGAGAAATACGTTAAACTACAAAATACAACAACAGGAAAACGCATCGGAGAAACATTTTGCTTTGTCAATTTTACTTTTAGCGTGTGTTAAAATGGAATCAATTAATAGCCACTATTTTTTCATTTGGGAATGGTTGTTGGTATTCTACTTCACATTATTAGAGGAAAGACACAAACAAGAAGGGAAACACAAATATATTTTGCTTCCAGGCTTTTTTAAAATATAGATAAGTGTAACATTCTGTTTAACCAAAGTTGCATTTCTTTCAAATACATCGTGTTTTATTATAATGAATGTTTATCGGTCTCAGAAATATACTGGTATTTAAAAATTAAACATCATCTATCTTGAACGACTGTACTCAAAACAGAGGAACCAATTAACCTGATTTTAAAATATCATGTTAACTCTAAACTGTTTTGGAGCTCTAAATTAAGTAAGTATTATTAATATGAAACCGTTTAAATGAGCATTTGGTATTGGCCACTTTTTGCAAGGGATTGGAAATGATTAAATTTGATGCATCAGTGAACGTTGATATAAAACAGCCGTAGTTTTCTTTCTACTACGGTGCCATTATTATAACATGATCGTTAATGTTTTTGTACTTCCTCTTAAATGATTCTTGTTTCTTTTCTTCGATATGTTCTTATATCGATTTGTGTTTCTGTGTATCTTTCAGACTGGAGGAACATGCAGTAAGGCTGGATGGTGACCAAAAGAAGTTAGTGCACGTGTTACATATCATTGCTGTTGACATTTATGTTTCATGCACAACGTAACCCATTTCATCATAACTAGCATAAATAATTACTTACTCTACTTTGGTGTGATTTACAGACTGGAAGAAATTGCAATACAGGTTGAAAGTGACAAAAAGAAGTAAGTCATATCGTAGCATTTGTTATTTATATTATATGCTCTAAGTAACCAATGTATTAATATAAACGTATTCATAATTGTTGTTGCTATTACGCTTTACATAAGCTGACATATTACAATACCAATTTTTCAAATGTATTTATTTTTCCACAAAGGCGTCAGTTGTTCTTTGAAATTGCGCAATATTGCATATCCCATAGATCACCATCGAACTCTAATTAATGTTAGTGTTTGCCCTACATTGTAGGCGATTCAGGGGACCAAGATTTTTAGAATGTTTCGTTTCCTATTTGCGAAGAATCGTTACTTAGTTCTGCGCATATAGCCAAGAATACTGTCAGCATTTGCAAAGGCTCATTTTCTCATTCAAGGCTTTAAGTGACGTTTCAATATTTTGCATTGATTGGCAGGGTTTTTTGACCGGCGCGCGGCTTAATTTTAAAGCTATTGCAATTTTAAAGGGGCTAACTAAGGTCGTTTGAAAGTATAAAAGTAATTTCTTCTTGGAAGAGAAGCCACGGTCGCTTTGCTTCCTTATGAATTAATCTCTTTTGGTCTATCAATAATTCTTTAGATTTAGTTAACATTTTTTTTTAAAAATAGACGGTATAAAGTATCAGTACTTAATACATATGACTTCTCAACGCTCTATACATATATTCCACAATCTTTAATTACAAACAAATTGACTCCTCTTATTGAAAACACTTTTGCGAGGGAGAAAACTACTTACATGGCAGTAAATGTTAAAAAGGCTCTTTTTACTAATAATCGCTAAGATAAATATATCTTTTGGACATGCACAGATGTCATTGAAGTTTTCAATTTTGTACTCAATAATTCTTTTCTTAAATTCGGTAGATGTTTATATAAGCAAACTATTGGAATTCCAATGGATGCCAATTATGCACCTTTACTTGCAGACCTCTTTTTATACTGCTATGAAAATGAATATATGTTAAGATTATCTAAGTCTGGAGATCAAGCTCTTGTTGATAAATTCAAGAGCACTTTTTGACATATTGATGATATTCTAAGTTTAGATAATCCTGTGTTTACAGATAACATTCATTCGATATACCCTTCACAACTGCAATTTAATTCTAATACATCTGTTTTAAAAGCATCCTATTTAGATCTGCAGCTAGAAGTAAAATAAGATATATTGAGCATCAATCTTTATGATTAACGTGATGATTTTAGTTTTAGAATAATTAATTACCCTCCTTTAGATGGTGATGTTCCTATTTCACCATCATATGGTGTTGTTATTGCACAGTTGATAAGATTTGCTGGAATATGTACAGATGTAAAAACAAATCAGCTCTCGCAGTAAACCTATCACGCAAAAACGCCTAAAACAGGGTTTCAGATATTTTAAATTAAGGAAAACTTTTTCAAAATGTGTTAATTGTCATTCTAATCTCATATCAAAGTAAAAATAATAGTCTTAAATCGTTCATTGCTGATAGTTTTGCTCATCCCGATTGTTATGGTGATCTTTTTAAGAAAATTCGCAAAATCAAAATGCTTCAAGCAGGTTGTTGGGCAGATATACTTAATGAAATACTTGGATTTTATTTAAACCGTGGATATAAAGGCAATATTTTGAAGAGCACTTGCCTTTTAATTTTTGAAGATGAATACCTGAAACAAAATATTGGGTTGAATATAGCATCCCTTCATAACAAAACTTTCAGTGCTTTGATTTTTATGAAGATTTTGCTAGTTTATGTTGTTTTTAAAACCATATTTGGCAAACTCCGAGTGTTGTGGCATGTGACTTCGCTTACTTCAAATATTTTACATTTTCAAATATTTTACATTTTCAAATCATTTGGAAGGAGTGATAAGCTAATATAAGTCGCTTTTATTTTTGATGTTTTTTTTATATTTGTTCCCAGTTTTAGTACAATGATACTTTTTATTATGAAACTCTATGATCACACAGTTTTAAACCTTTTATTTTATAAGGCAGACTGTGTGGGATGTTTTAGTTTCTAACGATGACTGCATCGTATCTTTGAAAAGTGTTTGCATTAAGTGCTCTGAATTGTTTCCCTCCGTCTGCAGATAGAGTTGGGATCTCTAATCATAGAGGTACTCGGGGTTTACCTTTACGTTTATTAATATTTGTTTTAATGATAAGTTTCCCCAAGGTAATGCATACTTTGATAAGATTTACCTTTTGCGTTTTATCTTTATTAAGGATTGTTGAAATAATAGTGAGGTTTGTGCACATAAACTGGTTTAAACCCCCAGTAAATTTATATTTTACTGACCGTTCCAAGGCGGTACCTAACACTTCTTGATAAAAACACTAATTATATATATATATATATATATATATATATATATATATATATATATATATATATATATATATATATATATATATATATATATATATATATAGTATGTATGCGCTGTGCTGTTTATAGGGTTTTGTACTTTTCTATGTTTCTTGTTTGTGATTAAATGTTCTATGTCTTTTGCGTTTGCTCAGTGCCACCAAACCATGTTTATGTTTAAACTGTTTGCTACTGAGCTTGCTTCTGTAGCTTTTTGCATAAATATTTATGTTCCTTATTCACTATACAAAATACTTTAAACACTCTAACCTTCACTAACTGTTTTAATATGTGTCAATAAATGAAAAAAGGATTGTTTGATAATTGTCACTTTTCGAAAGCGTATGGAAAATGATTTAGCTGAATGTTTCTTTTCTTATATCTTTTATATCCAAACAGCTGTAACTTTCAATACTTTATTATGATATTATTTTACAGACTGAAAGAAAACGCTAATAAATTGGATGATGGCCGAAAAAAGTCAGTACACTCATTTCTTGTCGTGCTTGTTGACATTTATATTTTATGCAGCATGTCTCAAATTCCGTCATATAGAATACATATTTACAAACACTACTTTATGATATTCATTTACAGACTTGAAGACAATGCTAAACAGTTGGATGGTGACAAAAAAGAGTAAGTACACTTTTTTTCTTATCGTTGTTTTTGTCAATATATGATATCCACTAGGTAACCAATTTTATCATAAACTGGCATAATTTAAAAATACTATACCCTAGGTGAATGTTTCTTCACTTATATCTTTTATATCCAAACAGCTGTAACTTTCAATACTTTATTATGATATTATTTTACAGACTGGAAGAAAATTCTAAAAAGTTGGATGATGGCCGAAAGAAGTAAGTACACTCATTTCTTGTCGTGCTTGTTAATATTTGTATTTTATGCAGCATGTCACAAATTCCGTCATATAGAAGACATATTTACAAACACTACTTTATGATATTCATTTAAAGACTTGAAGACAATGCTAAACAGTTGGATGGTGACAAAAAAAAGTTAGTACACTTTTTTTTCTTATCGTTGTTTTTGTCAATATATACCATCCACTAGGTAACCAATTTTATCATATACTGGCATAATTTAAAAATACTATTGCCTATTTTTATTTTGCATAGACATGAAGAAAATGCAATAAAGTTTGATTTTGACAAATATAAGTTAGAACAAGTATTACTCATTGTTGGTAGTGCCATTTATATGTCATGCTCTAGGTAACCAATTCCATCATCTACTGTGCAAAATGTGTATTTTTGTTTAATATATATCATTCTTCGTTAGATCTTCATTTAATTGACAGCAAAACATTGCCTTTTATCAAGAAGCAACGGCAAGTTTAACTCTGATAATTATAGATAAGAGATTGTTAAAAAAATGCACGATTATTAAGTGTTTAAGCAGCATCTTTGAGAGTAATATTGTAGACAAAATTAATTCCCAAGTACGTAAACTACTTTTATGTTTTCACCAATCAATGATCACTAGTAATCTACTCTTTTCTTCCTCTTCTGAGAAAATACATGTTTTTGTACAATAAGCATTCAAACCCAACTTTCGTCATTAATTGTTGTTGTTTTTTCAATTCAGCAGAAATTGTGAGCTTTTGTAAATAGTGTTATGTCACAAGCAAAAAGTATCATGGGAAGCTTATCAATATTTTTACGTATAAAGCTGTTAAAATCTAAATTACCACCGATATCGGTTTTAACAATAAGATAATATAACATAATCAGTATTCGAGTCAGTGATGATAAACATAATAACACCTAATATTTCCGGACATAGCATAGACTACCCAGTAACAAGCAAACATATGTTTTTAAAGAGAACTATATTAAATAGTACATTAAATTGCAAATAACTATTAATGCTTTATAATATATAGATCTTAAAGTAGTCATATAGTCGTGGGTAAAATAATAAAAAAGGTATGTAAAAATACGAATAAACATGAACAGCAAACTAAAAGGCATACACAAGCATATTAAAGCTGAGTGAAAAACAACAAACTGTTTTTTATACAAACACAACACAAACAATGACTAACGAAACACAGAAACATAGATTGATATTATTTCTAAATAAAGGTGTATAAGGCATGCATATCACACATAATCTAAATGTCATGCGATAGCATATTAAAAACCTACAAATCAAACCCTTGTCAAAAACCTGATATATGATAAATATAACATAGAAAAATAGAAGAAATATTTTAAAACTAAACTAAGGCATACACATTACAAAAGGAAATGGTAGGCACTATAAATAAAGCTAGGTCATAAAAATAGGGTTATACGAAACCATAGTTGAAACTATACAAACATAGAACTTCTGCATTTGTAACCAATCCAGGTATATGTAAGTCTTTTGAACGCTTTGAAATCCGTGGTTGAACGTCATTCTTTTGGTAGACTGGCTTCATACTGAAAACGTTTCCCAGATTTCTGTATGAACGATAAGCATGTCAAGCATGTTAGTTGTCCTGAAAAAGTAAATTTTAGGTCCAACAGAGACAAGTTCTTGAACATATACAGTAAAACAATGGTCATTAAGTACACACTTTAAAGCTCTGTACTGGAATTTTGTTTACTGCAATAGTGCCAAACTAAACATAAAAATGGTTAAATTGAAGCGGCCAAAATATTTGTAAATGAACATTTGCATATCTTGTTTTAAGTATTTTGGCAATATTGACAGAACACTTATTTGTCTTGTTGATTTCTTAAAAATATTTGGAACAATTTAACAATGAGACATTCTAAACTCCTTAAAGGTTTACACTTACAGGGCATTCTGTATTCAAAATTTCAAAGAATGTGTCTAACCGACAGTATAATATTCGATTCATATTGATGATATTTATCCGGATTTGCCCGTGTAAGATTATATCTAGCCCACTTCCTTTCTAATAACACGCTTTAATCTTCAATGTGTTTATGATGTTGAACGTCTGCATCACAATGAGACTAATTATAGTCATCTGCATAGTAAAATTGTTTTGCTTGATGTATGACATTTCATATATTATTTATTCAATATAAATTGGTCTAATATGGATCCCAATGGTACACCTGTTGTTATATCCATCCATTCACGATGAACATCCCCTTTTCATCCTAAAATTGTGGTGACTAAGTTTTAGAAAAGTCGGGTTATTTAGAAAGCAGTAAGAAGGCATTGCCCAGTATAGTAGCAACATACTCGTGATTGCCCATGACCTTCATCCAATTATCTTATGTTAGGAGTATATTGTCTGATATAGATATTTTGCTCTGAAAGCAGACAACAATATGGAAGATATTTTCCAAATGAGAACAAAGTTTCTCATAAACTGATTGCTCAAACAATTTGGATAAAGTAGGGAGAGTACTGACATTTCTTAAAAGATGTAATAATTAACGGTATCGGCTTAGTTATATTTAATGATTCACCAAAACAACAAGAACAATACTTACCATCATTATGTTAACACATAAAACATCTTACCCAATGTTTACAACAATTGACTATCACCCGTGTGTATGAACATATTTAAGTACCATGTTATTTGGGGGTGATAGTATTCTTTTAATTACAAAGGGTGGTGGTTGAGGTACTTGGACCGAACCATGATATTTGGACGTGAGAGTATTCTTTTCATTACAATGGTGGTGGATGAGGTGTTTGAATCATACCATGTTATTAGGCCTCGAGACTATTATTTTTATTACTAGGGTGGTGGATGAGGTATTTGGTTTATACCATGATAATTGGGCGTAAATGTATTCTTTCAATTACATGGGTGGAAGTTGAGGTTCTTGGATCGTACCCTGTAGTAAGTGCGTGAGGGTATTATTTCAACTTCTAAGGTGGTTGATGAGGTACTTGGTTCGTACCATGTCATTAGGGCTCAAGGGTTTCTTTCAACTACTTGGGGGTTGATGAGGTTTTGGAGCGCGAGTGTATTTTTTATTAAGAATGTAATGACGGTTGGTACCATGCTGTACTTTGGCCAGTCTGAGATGAAATATACTCTCGTTAAGAAAATTTGAATTGTGTCATAATAAGGATTAAATCTCTTTGTTCTAGGCAGGAGAAAACCATTCAAAACTTGATTGAAGAGCAATTAAGATAATTTCTTGAATATAGTCCTAATTGCATCAATAAATGACAGGGAGTTACGAGGTCAAGTTTAATGACAAATAACACAAAGCCAAACAAACATTAAGCAAGAAACATATTGCTATTAGCAACACTCAATTGTTTGCTTATTCTGTGTTTACATTGTTGTAACTGTTGTGATTCATCTCATTTCAAATAGACTATAGATGTCGCCTCATTTGATTTGGAAATTGAATCATCGTCAGTATATCTTGTGGTATAAACACACACATAAACGCACATCAGCACGCATGCACTATGACACGGATGAACCGGTTTTCTCACACAAGCACGTTATCCAAAAACTGTTGAACAAAAACATAAATCAAATAAACATTGTTTTGACACGGCAGAACTAGTTTTCCTTTGTGTTATCAATGATCATATTCTTTTCCAAAAGTAATGTCAACAAATTTTGTTATAATATTGTCACTCGGTAAGTTATGCATTTAGAAAAAAAAGTTTGAATTTGCTTATAAATATACTCGTACTGTTGAGTAAGAAGTCAAATTTCCCCCTCACAGTTGGACGCTCGCTAGTGGTCATCTATTTGGAACTTATTGTATTAATATTGATGAAGATGATGCATTTACTCTGTTTATATATGCTATTTTTTAGACATTTGTGGATATTAAAAGCATTTTAATGAAAATATTGCTGAAAAATTAGTGTTGATCATTATCGTTTTTATTCAAATTGATATCTCTAAGAAAACGTTTATACCTAGTTATAAATTGTATAGTATTCTGATATAATACCAAGAAAAATGATACCTGTGTCTTCAGGACGGGAGAGGAAATTCGAAAATCGACTGATGAGAACAAGAGGCAAGTGAAAATTGACGAACGATGTTACTGTTTGATATTCATACAAAACGCAGACATTTTGTAACATATGCACTTTTCAAAAATTGTGGATATATCGTCATATTAATAATAATCACAATCAAAAGCAATAACAACAATAACAACAAGAACAGCAATCAATTTGTAGATACATGTTTTGGGATCCGCATTTGATTGTTTATAAGTTGAATCATTGTTATCAATACTATTAATTATTTAAGAAGTTTGTTTAAAAAACACAAAAAAAAAACAAAACAAAAAGCAATTTGCATTGATCATGCTTAGGGATCCGAATATGATTTTCTTACTTTAATTATAATAATAATAATAATGAATTTTTTAATCACTTGTTTACTTGTTAAAGGTTAAATGAGGTACTTTTGGAGAAGGACGAGCAAATACTTAGGTATGGAGCTTCATTACTTTCTCTTTCTTACATTCATATTTTCTTTAATTATTTCGTCTAAATTAATCTTATTTATTTTCTGTTATCATCAAATTTTGTCACGGTCAACATTTTGAGTGGAAAGTTGGTATATTCATACAAATGTATTTCTTTTGTTTCTACCGGTTTGTGGAAACAAACGTAACCGATTGTTGAATGCCACCACCACTTCCAAGTTGTATTTTTTATACTACTACTGCAGCTGCTACTTCTCCTACAACTACTGCTAAATGAGAACAATGTTCTCACTAACTTATTTCTCAACACTTAAAGTAGAGAGAATACTGACGGTTCTATGAAAATGGAAAGCATATTAACGGTATATACGTCATATTCAAAAATTCCCTAAAACAACACTTACCAGTATGTTGGTATCAGCATACCATATTTTAGAAATAAACAAAAATGAACCCAACTGAGTAGGACTCCGAAATGTTAATACTGGCAACACATTAATCACCTCACCCAAAGGTTACAACAATTGACTATCATTCGTTTTTACCAACATTATCAGCTTAATTATCATTACAAACAATATCAAAAGTCGGATTAAGCAACATCATTCACAATATACAATATTAATGACTTAAGTTTATAATTGTATACCATAATTTTGTCGAGATGATAAAATCATATTTTTTATCAATATGATACAATTATAAAATACAAGAAAACAGGATTTTGGACATATTTGACTTTAATGTTTCGAGTTTTTAAAATATCAGTCATTTTGACCCTTGTCTAGAAAAAAACCCTTCTATCAAGTTTTTACTTGTTTACTTTGATATTTGTATGTTGACATGTTTTTAGAAATCAACAATGAGATGGCATTCTCGTTATTATTTTCATAATACGTTATGAATTTCAATCAGTAACAATACATCTGTATTTTTAAATTGTACTTGACTAAGGTGCAAAACATTTTTTGTCTGCAGGATTAATAAAATATGTTATCAACAAAAACACGTTTCGAACTATTTCAGCTTCCAATGGTCAACATTATTGTAGTAATTGAACGATTATTTTGTGTATACTGATGTTTACTGAAAATAAATATTTTTTTTTACTTATTTTATAGTCTTGGAAGAAATGCAAAAGCGTTGGATAAAGAAAAAATGAGGTACGTACATATTAAACTCATCGTTGTTTATGGAAATGTTCATTACACATAATGCGCACTTAGAAAATCTCCCCCTCCTAATCTGTGGTTATACGTAATTCGTTTGGTAATTTGTGTACTGCTAAGCCTTTAACCTTAATGGCAATAGATACAGTATTTGAGATTCCAAAAGTTTGTGTCAATAACTTTTCGTATCTTGTTTCACGTATTTTCGACAATATTGACAGAGCATGTATTTGTCTTGTTTATTTCTTACAAATATTTGCATCATAAAAACACAATTTAACAATGCCTGAAAGCTTAACATTTTCTTGACAGGGTATTTCTGTATTCTAAATTTTAAAGATTTTGTCTTACCGACAGAAGATTCATTTAAATTGATATTTATCAAAATTTGCCCGTATACGATAAAATCTAACCCACTTCCTTTTAGTAATACGCTCTAATCTTAAATATGTTTATGAGGTTGAATTTCTGTATCAAAATGTGACAAGTTAAAGTCATCTGCATAGTTTAACTATTTTTGTTGATGAATGAATGTCATCTACTATCTATGACGATATTAAATATCAATGGTTACTATATGTATCCCTGATGTACAACTGTTTTTATATCAACCATTCACAATGAACATAACAAGTTTTATCCTATAATTGTGGTTAAATATTTTGAGAACAATTTGGTTATTTGGGAGGCAGTCGAAGGCCTTGGCCAGTACAGAAGCAACATATCGTGATTGTCTATGGCCCTCTTCCAATTCTCTGATATTAGGAGTAATAGTGTATGATATAGATATTTGCTCTGAAAGCAGACACGAATCTGGACGATTTTCTCCAAATGAGAACAAAGTTGCTCATAAACTTTGATCCACGTGCCTGTCTGCTAAATGTTGGACTGTGTAGTAAGGCTTTTACGTACGTGCCTTTCTGCTGAATTTTGGACTGTGTAGAAAGGCGTTGATCCACGTGCCTGTCTGCTAAATGTTGGACTGTGTAGTAAGGCTTTGATCCACGTGCCTTTCTGCTGAATAATGGGCCGTGTAGTACGGCTTTGACACACGTGCTTTTTCTGCTGAATTATCCGCCGTGTAGTTTGCCTTTCTGCTGAATGTTGGACTGTGTAGTAAGGCTTTGATTCACGTGCCTTTCTGCTGAATGTTGGACTGTATAATAAGGCTTTGATCCACGTGCATTTCTGCTGAATGTTGGACTGTATAGTAAGGCTTTGATTCACGTGCCTTTCTGCTGAATGTTGGACTGTGTAGTGAGGCTTTGATTCACGTGCCGTTCTGGTGAATGTTGGACTGTATAGTAAGGCTTTGATCCACGTGCATTTCTGCTGAATGTTGGACTGTATAGTAAGGCTTTGATTCACGTGCCTTTCTGCTGAATGTTGGACTGTATAGTAAGGCTTTGATCCACGTGCATTTCTGCTGAATGTTGGACTGTATAGTAAGGCTTTGATTCACGTGCCTTTCTGCTGAATGTTGGACTGTGTAGTGAGGCTTTGTTCCACGTGCCTTTCTGCTGAATGTTGGACTGTATAGTAAGGCTTTGATCCACGTACCTTTCTGCTGAATGTTGGACTGTATAGTAAGGCTTTGATCCACGTGCCTTTCTGCTGAATGTTGGACTGTGTAGTGAGGCTTTGATTCACGTGCCTTTCTGCTGAATGTTGGACTGTATAGTAAGGCTTTCATCCACGTGCATTTCTACTGAAAAAGAATACAAATGAATTTGCAACACCTTATAAATAGCAGTCTAAACTGAATATAAATATCTATTTTCAAAATCTACCTCAATGATCACTCAAAATAATTACTGTTTTCAGAGACTGATTTGTGTTGTAAACACAAACATTACTTCCCGGTAAATTCGGATACCCTCCATAAGAGTGCATGTCTCATGAGTCATCAAATTATCATTGCATTTGGCCACTCTTAGTTGTGTTTAAAATTAGCCCTTGCGTAAAAAATGCGATAGACTATAGAATGAAATAGATATATCACTGTGTAGATAAATGAGTGAATTTTGAGAGATTCGATGGTGCATTGGTATTTTTTTTTTTAGTTTTTGTAACATTAAATGCAGAAAAACTACATAATAGTACAAAAAAGTTATACCCAGCGACACAGGAGAAGTCAATATAGCCTTGTAAAGTCGTTGACATTCAAAACAATTCTAAAATTATCCGAAAACAGAAGTATAAAATGTCAGTCAAATCGTCGTAAGACCGGCAAAAAACGACACATTAAAAAAATATGCTTGTGAAACGCTCTGCTCGTTTTATTTTGATTCAGAGATTAAATAAAACCCGTAAAACAGTTGATATATATATATTTCATGCTTATTCTGGTACCTTTTTCGGCCATTATTATAAATGATTGCCTGGGTAATATCCACTGGACTGCGGTCTGGTATTAGCGTGGTGCAGAATAGGGAAGCGTAGAATATGGCGTTATGCTGTTATTGCTAATAGAAATATGTTATAAATAATTGCTCACATAAGTTGTTTAGGCTTTACTTTTTTATTTTGCATTTTCGGTTAAAACAATATGAGCTGAACAATTACTACCTTTAAATATCACAGGGCCAAAATCACAATACACTGAACATAGCTAGAAACACACACCAATCAGGAACACAAAACTCCACAAACAACACATAGCAAATAGTGTATATATATATAACTAGGGGTGTTGATCAATGATTGTTAGGTATCGCTTTTGAACGGTCAACAAAGTTTAATTTAACTTCGGGTTTAAAACTGGTTTAGTCGTACAATCACGCCCTTATCCCAACAATCGTGAATTAAATAAAAAACGTAAATGGAAGATTTTATCTAACTAAAGTGTGCATTAACTTGAGGAAATTTAAAGATCAAACAGAGTACTTTTTCAATTAGGGATCTTTCTTTAGACAAAGGAATACAATTCAGAGTACTTTTAAAAATATGATGCAGTAACTATTGAAACGATGAAATTCTCAGACAGGCTGTACCACTTAATTAAAATTTAAGATGTAGTAAAAATAATGAAATGCATCCTTGAACTATATTTGGGAAACCATAAGGGAAAAAACAATATAAAAATACAATAAATATAAGTTTTCTTCCAAATGCTCAACCTTAGTCAAATATTGGAATAAAGTCACATCAAACACTGAAACATTCCGGATGAAATAGAACTGCTGTTAGAGTCTGTACATGTAAAACAAGTAAAATGCCCTTAATATACAATGTTAATTGTTATCTGTAATCTATGTATTTTTACATAAAAAATGTTTTCGTTATTCAATCTGGTGTTGTTGTCATTTTTTGTAAAATTCCTTTAGAGAATTTTCAACGATCTGTGTTTTTGTAGTTATAATTGAAATAGGGCTGTATTATAAGGATTAACTATTTCCATTCCGTTGTGGATAATACGTACATATGTTGTTTTGTTATGGGTTTTACTTCTGACTCTAGCAGAGGACCAGATGATAATATTGATAAATTTACAGTCGCTTTTCTTACAAACGTTCTGCAAATGTAACTATTCACAAGCTCAATTTGTATCTAAAGTTTAGGTTTGAATTAACCGTTCATCTACGAAAACAAAAAGTGCAACGTTTTCAATTAGAGAACCTTTGAATTTGTATAGAAGACAGTTAATCTATAAAATAATACACTTCATTGTAACACATATAGCTATACAAATAGCATTTACCTTGTTTAATGCATTATTTTATTCACTGCCGAAGGTACTGAGCAGTTGATAAATCAGGTAACTACTGTATATAAAGGATTCCCATCCTATGCTTAAACTTTAATAATGTTACGATGATAATTGATGAGATGGGCTCAGATATGCATGATGAAAATGTAGTTGTGACAGACGAATATGTTATACGAATCAACATTTCAGGAAAACTCCACGTCAACGGACACTCAGAGGTCAAGCAGTTGTGTACGAAACTCCGGCCATTGACTTAACAGGAGAGGAACAGCAGACAAATGAAGACGAAACATATTATAAAGGGCTATTCATTGATGCAATTAGGTAGCATGCATTGCTACTTCATTGTTTGATTATACAAGTTGATGTGCCGAATGCGCATGTAAAACAAGCACACTTGAAGCAAATTTTTCGAATAGAAAATAATACGATCGAATTATCGTGTTTATGAACTTCTTCTTTAGCATTGCCTGTTCAATGTTCAAACCCATTGTAATGTTGCTAATTAAATAGAAAATGAATTAATATGTATTTCCTCCATTTGGTTTAAACTATCAAGGATCATGAAAGTAAAACAAATGATTTTTTCAGATAAAATAGGTTTAATAGGTATTTAAATATATTATATCGTCCATGCAATAAGACATGAAATTTGAATTATTGTCTTAAAACAAATGTAGATATTGGAACTCTTTGTACATTGTTGAATGACATACTAATACGTTTGCCTTTTCCTTTTAGGGAAGAGGAAATGAACCTGGAGACAATTGAGGATTTGGAGAAGGAGTATGGCTATGCTTTCTTACAAGTTGATTTGAATGCCTGCGTTGTATTTATTTATATCGTAATCTTAACACAACACAATGTTTTACGGAGTTCCAGCAAAATATAAAGTACCCGCAATATTGCCATTAAAACGGGTTTTGTAAGTAAATAACGTAAAGTCGAATTAATAACATTAAACAAAACACATATCGTGTTACCCCCCACTTGTAATTTTTAAATAAAAAACATAACACTATTTACTTAACCTCCTACGGATGATTTTAATTCAATACGATTTTAATTTCAGGACAAGCGGAACAAGATGGGTAAACACTCTAAAGGAAAACGGAAATCAATTGAGTGAACAACGACGACAGTTAATATATTTACCTGAAATTACTGAGTAAGTGAACTTATCAATGTTTTATATTTCGGTTCTTATTATACAATTACTTCTCGTTTAAATCATGACCTATTTCTTCCTATGTGATTTCGATCTACGAATATGAAAAAGAAAAGTTAAAGGCATCTTGCAGGGCTATATTTGCTAGGTTCTATTTACTTAAATATTCATTTAAAAATACCTTACAAAGATGGTCAATGATATAATATTTTCGTATAACCTGTTTGTCGTCTGCCTTTTATTACAGTAAAGACAAATTATCCTGTAATTAAATGTACTTCAGCAAACCATTATCAGTCAACAAGCAGTATCTCGTCCTGCTTGCAAAATATTTCTAAAGAGATGGCTTTTGTTTTCATTCAATAATGATATTATTCCATATGTATGACACTAACACGTGATCGTTTGGTAGCACGCGTATAGCACTGTGTTAAAATAGTTTTAGTCATTTAATAAAAGCTTTCGAGCAAGAAATACAAAGACACACCAGGTATATGGTAGATGATCCCGATCAGTATATTGTTAGTGCTTTTTGAAAGAAAACATATGAGATGTGTAAATTGGCTCAACTATCTATTGATTGCAATGTTTTTTTAAATGCACATGTACAATATAGTTAAACAGTTTTGAGCCACGAAATGTTAATGTAATACAAACTAGTATATACATAATCATTTGTGTGAAAAACGATCGTCACATGTGATTCAGTGCTCCCGCAGTCGTGTCCGAGACTCCAGTAAAGAACCTGACTGAAGAGGATCTGCAAAACAGAAGAAGAGACATCACAAATTATTATACAGCGCTTATCAATGACGCACATCGGTTGGATTTATTGCTACTTTATTGTTTAGTGACGCAATCAATGTTAACTATTGTTTCAATAGAGAACCAGCATTTTGGCCTATTAAAACTATGCTAGGATATGCAAGTTTCGATTTGGTCCATTCGTCAGAACTTGAACAAAGATATAATTTATAACATTTCTGCGTTTTAAAGAATCTGTGTCTTATAATGTGCTGAAATATTTTAATAAAACAAGCACACCTGACACAAATGTTTCAGATGATGTTTGAATATAGCTGATAAAATTGTGTCCAATTTCCTGAGTAGTTAACATTTGATACGTTTCATCGAGGATAACATTCACCAAGCTCGTACATATTATCATACTTTTAAGCAAATTCATTTAAAATACGATACAAGTTTGTGTTAACATATGATTTATACTTAAATAGTAATTTGTTACACTTTTTGGCCAATTGTTTCTTCTTTTGCTACGTCAAACAAAGTCTCTGTGATATGTATTTTAACGAGTTTTATATTTAAACGCTTACCAATGTTGACAGACAAACCCAACAGGTGGACAAAGAGATTGAGAATCGTACAAGGGAAGGAGCTGAGCTTTTAGATCAAATTCGTGCTCAAGATGAAGAGATACTGAAAGCTAGGTAAATTATGAATACGTTTCTATAAATATTCCGTTATTATGACTCTGAATAGAACACTACTTCAATTAACTATTGTGGGTGTTTTTGATTTTTTTTTTTCATTTTTTTTAATGAAATAAACAAAAAATGTTTCCAAACTACAAAATGGCACAATTCACGAGCACACGTTTATTCCTTATTAAAATTATAGTTAATCGTACTAACAATTAGTCATGAAACCTTAACAAATGTTCTAATGAAGTATAAGTTTTGGTAACGGTTGCAAATTGTTGAAACACCTATATAATGATTGATCCTGTTTCCTTCAGGAAAAGGGAAAGAAACCTGCAAGTAAAAATTGAGGAACTGAAGGAGGAATGTGATCGGATGAAGTATGGCTATGTTTTTCTTGCATAATTGATATAACATTCAGCTTAATGCCGACGTTAACTTACTTTGTATCGTCTTTTTCATAAACTAATGCTTTACGGCGTTTTAACCCTTTGATGACCTTCCAATGTGCAAAAGTCGTTTGAAGGACACACTTTCTTTTTTATTTTAAATTGAGTTTTGAGGTTCAAAATGTAGCTATCAAAATTAAGATACCCAACATGTGAAGCCTGTGATAAAGAGTTAAGCAAACATAACGAAATTATATTTTATCAGATAAAACACATTTTGCCGCGGAAGTGTCTTTATACATAAGTTTGTGTTTTAAATCAACGTCTCAGTACTAATCAATCAACAATGTATTGAGGATTAGCGGTGATTGTGACTTTTTTAAGAAAATATTGGTGTTTTTTTGTAACCAGGACATGCATTTATTTTACATATTTTTTGAATATCTTCCTTAACTGAAAATATATAATCAAGAACCCTAAAGACCGTGTTAATTAAGGACATTTTGACACACACACACACACACATTTACAATTTCGATAGAATTGTCCCAAAACTATTATTGATTTGCTATCTTAAATCTGATGACAGTTTCTTTCGTAAAATTTGTTCAACTCGTTCCTTCCCCAAAACAGATCACAAAAAATATATATTTAACTCCCAAAAAAGATCGTTCTTCAAAACTTGTTAAAATGAACTTTTTGAATTGTTTAATGTTTCGACTTCCAAACTTACTTTTACACTGTATTTGGCCATTCACATTTTTATTTTACCGGACCATTAAAACTTGTATTCTAGAACACGAAGACACAATAATAACAGCTTTAAAATTATTCCTTTTATATATAACGAGTTTACTTTTTAAAATAAGTTTTACAAATAACTCGCTTACCCTCTTAAAGGATGATTTAAATTCTGTTGAACATAAATAGTATTATTTAATCCCAGAGAAAGTAGCGCTAGATGGGGTCCAATGCTTGATGAAAGAAAATACGAACTGAGAGAAAAACAAGCGGAATTAAAAGATTTGCAAGATACAAATGAGTAAGTATGTAGATCGATGTTGTTGTTTTCTCTGTTCTTAATATTAATTGTCGTTATTTATGAGAAATGGTTCTCCTTTGATTCCTTTGCAAATATTAAGACAACTGTATTTTACTTTTTTGTCCTCTGAAAATCTTTACTTCATCATGGTCATATCTACCCATACTGATCCTTTAAGATTGCAGTCGTGTATGGTTTTGTTTTTTGTATTTTGGATTCCCAATTTGACCTCTTGTATTAATGCCCCCGTAAACAAAAAGTGTTCTGTTCGACTTCACAGTCCTCTTAAACTTCGAAAATACAGTACACTAAAGTTCTGACATTTGCCTAAAAGTCCATGTTAAACTCAAACACATTCACATTAAGGCAATGAAAAGGTTAAAATTCTTGCTTAAAAAGCTGCAAAATTATTACCTTCTTGAGACATTGCCCTTCAACCAAATCATAACATATTCTAGCAAGAGATTTCACACAGAAAATGACCTGGTATATGCCCGTGTTGCACAACTCATTTTAACCATTTTCCGGTCGCATAAGATTTTTGACAAAAAAACAACAAACATTTACATTATTGTAAACGACAGGTTTGTGTTAACCCACTGGCACCCTCTATATATTTCTGCCTTTTGACTGACAGTTTTAAAATTATATTCACCTACATTAACATTTATCGTTGCTCGTTACCAACGTCGAAACTATAAAACAAATTGCAACATGCAGAACTATTTTTATTACATACCTTAGCGCTAGATTTTTTACATAGATAAGTAGGCAAAATACATGACATAGAATAAATGCATCTCCACTACAATTTTTTCAGCGACTTGGAAGAAGAACTCAAACAGCAAAGAAAAAGAAATGACGAGTAATTATCCTACGTAAATTATTCAAAATTACGGATTCAAATGTATAATATTGAAGTGCATTTTTTGTGCAAGGATTAGTTTACAATATTTAATTTTGGTTGGATGCAGTACACATATATGAACATGTATAGAGTTAATCCAGTATAAATACACATAATATACAGAACAAAGCATACTGTGGTATATCATTTTTTGGCGACAATCAAACCAGGAAAGAACATTAACTCTAAACTCGTTTTGTTCAGATTTTATATCGAATACTTCTTTGTTTCAGAGAAAAGAGAAAGATAGCAAGGTTGAAGGAAGAGAAGAAAAAGCAAGTTACTTGAAACAATAATGTTTAATTCAATGCATATTTACATTTGTTTTTTGACACGCTTAACATTTAAAATATGTCAGTCAATAAAGGGCGACCACTGTTCTTGGTTCAATGTTTTCATGCTTTCATTAATTTAATTTGTTTCCTGATTTGACTTCAACTGTGCCTGAGGGGCGAAAAGGAAATTGGTATTTCAAAACGTGGATATTTAGAGAAATACGTTAAACTACAAAAAACAACAACAGGAAAACGCATCGGAGAAACATTTTGCTTTGTCAATTTTACTTTTAGTGTGTGTTAAAATGGAATCAATTAATAGCCACTATTTTTTTCATTTGGGAATTGTTGTTGGTATTCTACTTCACATTATTAGAAGAAAGACACAAACAAGAAGGGAAACACAAATATATTTTGCTTCCAGGCTTTTTTAAAATATAGATAAGTGTAACATTCTGTTTAACCAAAGTTGCAATTCTTTCAAATACATCGTGTTTTATTATAATGAATGTTTATCGGTCTCAGAAATATACTGGTATTTAAAAATTAAACATCATCTATCTTGAACGACTGTACTCAAAACAGAGGAACCAATTAACCTGATTTTAAAATATCATGTTAACTCTAAACTGTTTTGGAGCTCTAAATTAAGTAAGTATTATTAATATGAAACCGTTTAAATGAGCATTTGGTATTGGCCACTTTTTGCAAGGGATTGGAAATGATTAAATTTGATGCATCAGTGAACGTTGATATAAAACAGCCGTAATTTTCTTTCTACTACGGTGCCATTATTATAACATGATCGTTAATGTTTTTGTACTTCCTCTTAAATGATTCTTGTTTCTTTTCTTCGATATGTTCTTATATCGATTTGTGTTTCTGTGTATCTTTCAGACTGGAGGAACATGCAGTAAGGCTGGATGGTGACCAAAAGACGTTAGTGCACGTATTACATATCATTGCTGTTGACATTTATGTTTCATGCACAACGTAACCCATTTCATCATAACTAGCATAAATAATTACTTACTCTACTTTGGTGTGATTTACAGAGTGGAAGAAATTGCAATACAGGTTGAAAGTGACAAAAAGAAGTAAGTCATATCGTAGCATTTGTTATTTATATTATATGCTGTAAGTAACCAATGTATTAATATAAACGCATTCATAATTGTTGTTGCTATTACGCTTTACATAAGCTGACATATTACAATACCAATTTTTCAAATGTATTTATTTTACCACAAAGGCGTCAGTTGTTCTTTGAAATTGCGCAATATTGCATATCCCATAGATCACCATCGAACTCTAATCAATGTTAGTGTTTGCCCTACATTGTAGGCGATTCAGGGGACCAAGATTTTTAGAATGTTTCGTTTCCTATTTGCGAAGAATCGTTACTTAGTTCTGCGCATATAGCCAATAATACTGTCAGCATTTGCAAAGGCTCATTTTCTCATTCAAGGCTTTAAGTGACGTTTCAATATTTTGCATTGATTGGCAGGGTTTTTTGACCGGCGCGCGGCTTAATTTTAAAGCTATTGCAATTTTGAAGGGGCTAACTAAGGTCGTTTGAAAGTATAAAAGTAATTTCTTCTTGGAAGAGAAGCCACGGTCGCTTTGCTTCCTTATGAATTAATCTCTTTTGGTCTATCAATAATTCTTTAGATTTAGTTAACATTTTTTTTTAAAAATAGACGGTATAAAGTATCAGTACTTAATACATATGACTTCTCAACGCTCTATACATATATTCCACAATCTTTAATTACAAACAAATTGACTCCTCTTATTGAAAACACTTTTGCGAGGGAGAAAACTACTTACATGGCAGTAAATGTTAAAAAGGTTTTTTTTACTAATAATCGCTAAGATAAATATATCTTTTGGACATGCACAGATGTCATTGAAGTTTTCAATTTTGTACTCAATAATTCTTTTCTTAAATTCGGTAGATGTTTATATAAGCAAACTATTGGAATTCCAATGAATGTCAATTATGCACCTTTACTTGCAGACCTCTTTTTATACTGCTATGAAAATGAATATATGTTAAGATTATCTAAGTCTGGAGATCAAGCTCTTGTTGATAAATTCAAGAGCACTTTTTGACATATTGATGATATTCTAAGTTTAGATAATCCTGTGTTTACAGATAACATTCATTCGATATACCCTTCACAACTGCAATTTAATTCTAATACATCTGTTTTAAAAGCATCCTATTTAGATCTGCAGCTAGAAGTAAAGGAAGATATATTGAGCATCAATCTTTATGATTAACGTGATGATTTTAGTTTTAGAATAATTAATTACCCTCCTTTAGATGGTGATGTTCCTATTTCACCATCATATGGTGTTGTTATTGCACAGTTGATAAGATTTGCTGGAATATGTACAGATGTAAAAACAAATCAGCTCTCGCAGTAAACCTATCACGCAAAAACGTCTAAAACAGGGTTTCAGATATTTTGAATTAAGGAAAACTTTTTTTCAAAATGTGTTAATTGTCATTCTTATCTCATATCAAAGTACAATAATAGTCTTAAATCGTTCATTGCTGATAGTATTGCTCATCCCGATTGTTATGGTGATCTTTTTAAGAAAATTCGCAAAATCAAAATGCTTCAAGCAGGTTGTTGGGCATATATACTTAATGAAATGCTTGGATTTTATTTAAACCGTGGATATAAAGGCAATATTTTGAAGAGCACTTGCCTTTTAATTTTTGAAGATGAATACCTGAAACAAAATATTGGGTTGAATATAGCATCCCTTTATAACAAAACTTTCAGTGCTTTGATTTTTATGAAGATTTTGCTTGTTTATGTTGTTTTTAAAACCATATTTGGCAAACTCCGAGTGTTGTGGCATGTGACTTCGCTTACTTCAAATATTTTACATTTTCAAATATTTTACATTTTCAAATCATTTGGAAGGAGTGATAAGCTAATATAAGTCGCTTTTATTTTTGATGTTTTTTATATTTGTTCCCAGTTTTAGTACAATGATACTTTTTATTATGAAACTCTATGATCACACAGTTTTAAACCTTTTATTTTATAAGGCAGACTGTGTGGGATGTTTTAGTTTCTAACGATGACTGCATCGTATCTTTGAAAAGTGTTTGCATTAAGTGCTCTGAATTGTTTCCCTCCGTCTGCAGATAGAGTTGGGATCTCTAATCATAGAGGTACTCGGGGTTTACCTTTACGTTTATTAATATTTGTTTTATTGATAAGTTTCCCCAAGGTAATGCATACTTTGATAAGATTTACCTTTTGCGTTTTATCTTTATTAAGGATTGTTGAAATAAGAGTGAGGTTTGTGCACATAAACTGGTTTAAACCCCCAGTAAATTTATATTTTACTGACCGTTCCAAGGCGGTACCTAACACTTCTTGATAAACACACTAATTATATATATATATATATATATATATATATATATATATATATATATATATATATATATATAGTATGTATGCGCTGTGCTGTTTATAGGGTTTTGTACTTTTCTATGTTTCTTGTTTGTGATTAAATGTTCTATGTCTTTTGCGTTTGCCCAGTGCCACCAAACCATGTTTAATGTTTAAACTGTTTGCTACTGAGCTTGCTTCTGTAGCTTTTTGCATAAATATTTATGTTCCTTATTCACGATACAAAATACTTTAAACACTCTAACCTTCACTAACTGTTTTAATATGTGTCAATAAATGAAAAAAGGATTGTTTGATAATTGTCACTTTTCGAAAGCGTATGGAAAATGATTTAGCTGAATGTTTCTTTTCTTATATCTTTTATATCCAAACAGCTGTAACTTTCAATACTTTATTATGATATTATTTTACAGACTGGAAGAAAACGCTAATAAATTGGATGATGGCCGAAAAAAGTAAGTACACTCATTTCTTGTCGTGCTTGTTGACATTTATATTTTATGCAGCATGTCTCAAATTCCGTCATATAGAATACATATTTACAAACACTACTTTATGATATTCATTTACAGACTTGAAGACAATGCTAAACAGTTGGATGGTGACAAAAAAGAGTAAGTACACTTTTTTCTTATCGTTGTTTTTGTCAATATATGATATCCACTAGGTAAGCAATTTTATCATAAACTGGCATAATTTAAAAATACTATACCCTAGGTGAATGTTTCTTCACTTATATCTTTTATATCCAAACAGCTGTAACTTTCAATACTGTATTATGATATTATTTTACAGACTGGAAGAAAATTCTAAAAAGTTGGATGATGGCCGAAAGAAGTAAGTACACTCATTTCTTGTCGTGCTTGTTAATATTTGTATTTGATGCAGCATGTCACAAATTCCGTCATATAGAAGACATATTTACAAACACTACTTTATGATATTCATTTAAAGACTTGAAGACAATGCTAAACAGTTGGATGGTGACAAAAAAAAAGTAAGTACACTTTTTTTTCTTATCGTTGTTTTTGTCAATATATACCATCCACTAGGTAACCAATTTTATCATGTACTGGCATAATTTGAAAATACTATTGCCTATTTTTATTTTGCATAGACATGAAGAAAATGCAATAAAGTTTGATTTTGACAAATATAAGTTAGAACAAGTATTACTCATTGTTGGTAGTGCCATTTTTATGTCATGCTCTAGGTAACCAATTCCATCATCTACTGTGCAAAATGTGTATTAAAAGAAGTGAAAAGTATTCATTTTATTTTTTGTTTAATATATATCATTCTTCTTTGGGGGTGATAGTATTCTTTTAATTACAAAGGGTGGTGGTTGAGGTACTTGGACCGAACCATGATATTTGGACGTGAGAGTATTCTTTTCATTACAATGGTGGTGGATGAGGTGTTTGAATCATACCATGTTATTAGGCCTCGAGACTATTATTTTTATTACTAGGGTGGTGGATGAGGTATTTGGTTTATACCATGATATTTGGGCGTAAATGTATTCTTTCAATTACATGGGTGGAAGTTGAGGTTCTTGGATCGTACCCTGTAGTAAGTGCGTGAGGGTATTATTTCAACTTCTAAGGTGGTTGATGAGGTACTTGGTTCGTACCATGTCATTAGGGCTCAAGAGTTTTCTTTCAACTACTTGGGGGTTGATGAGGTTTTGGAGCGTGAGTGTATTTTTTATTAAGAATGTAATGACGGTTGGTACCATGCTGTACTTTGGCCAGTCTGAGATGAAATATACTCTCGTTAAGAAAATTTGAATTGTGTCATAATAAGGATTAAATCTCTTTGTTCTAGGCAGGAGAAAACCATTCAAAACTTGATTGAAGAGCAATTAAGATAATTTCTTGAATATAGTCCTAATTGCATCAATAAATGACAGGGAGTTACAAGGTCAAGTTTAATGACAAATAACACAAAGCCAAACAAACATTAAGCAAGAAACATATTGCTATTAGCAACACTCAATTGTTTGCTTATTCTGTGTTTACATTGTTGTAACTGTTGTGATTCATCACATTTCAAATAGACTATAGATGTCGCCTCATTTGATTTGGAAATTGAATCATCGTCAGTATATCTTGTGGTATAAACACACACATAAACGCACATCAGCACGCATGCACTATGACACGGATGAACCGGTTTTCTCACACAAGCACGTTATCCAAAAACTGTTGAACAAAAACATAAATCAAATAAACATTGTTTTGACACGGCAGAACTAGTTTTCCTTTGTGTTATCAATGATCATATTCTTTTCCAAAAGTAATGTCAACAAATTTTGTTATAATATTGTCACTCGGTAAGTTATGCATTTAGAAAAAAAAGTTTGAATTTGCTTATAAATATACTCGTACTGTTGAGTAAGAAGTCAAATTTCCGCGCTCGTTAGTGGTCATCTATTTGGAACTTATTGTATTAATATTGATGAAGATGATGCATTTACTCTGTTTATATATGCTATTTTTTAGACATTTGTGGATATTAAAAGCATTTTAATGAAAATATTGCTGAAAAATTAGTGTTGATCATTGTCGTTTTTATTCAAATTGATATCTCTAAGAAAACGTTTATACCTAGTTATAAATTGTATAGTATTCTGATATAATACCAAGAAAAATGATACCTGTGTCTTCAGGACGGGAGAGGAAATTCGAAAATCGACTGATGAGAACAAGAGGCAAGTGAAAATTGACGAACGATGTTACTGTTTGATATTCATACAAAACGCAGACATTTTGTAACATATGCACTTTTCAAAAATTGTGGATATATCGTCATATTAATAATAATCACAATCAACAGCAATAACAACAATAACAACAAGAACAGCAATCAATTTGTAGATACATGTTTGGGGATCCGCATTTGATTGTTTATAAATTGAATCATTGTTATCAATACTATTAATTATTTAAGAAGTTTGTTTAAAAAACACCAAAAAAAAAAAAAAAAAAAAAAAAAAAAAAAACAATTTGCATTGAACATGCTTAGGGATCCGAATATGATTTTCTTACTTTAATTATAATAATAATGAATTTTTTAATCACTTGTTTACTTGTTAAAGGTTAAATGAGGTACTTTTGGGGAAGGACGAGCAAATACTTAGGTATGGAGCTTCATTACTTTCTCTTTCTTACATTCATATTTTCTTTAATTATTTCGTCTAAATTAATCTTATTTATTTTTTGTTATCATCAAATTTTGTCACGGTCAACATTTTGAGTGGAAAGTTGGTATATTCATACAAATGTATTTCTTTTGTTTCTACCGGTTTGTGGAAACAAACGTAACCGATTGTTGAATGCCACCACCACTTCCAAGTTGTATTTTTTATACTACTACTGCAGCTGCTACTTCTCCTACAACTACTGCTAAATGAGAACAATGTTCTCACTAACGTATTTCTCAACACTTAAAGTAGAGATAATACTGACGGTTCTATGACAATGGAAAGCATATTAACGGTATATACGTCATATTCAAAGATTCCCTAAAACAACACTTACCAGTATGTTGGTATCAGCATACCATATTTTAGAAATAAACAAAAATGAACCCAACTGAGTAGGACTCCGAAATGTTAATACTGGCAACACATTAATCACCTCACCCAAAGGTAACAACAATTGACTATCATTCGTTTTTACCAACATTATCAGCTTAATTATTATTACAAACAATATCAAAAGTCGGATTAAGCAACATCATTCACAATATACAATATTAATGACTTAAGTTTATAATTGTATACCATAATTTTGTCGAGATGATAAAATCATATTTTTTATCAATATGATACAATTATAAAATACAAGAAAACAGGATTTTGGACATATTTTACTTTAATGTTTCGAGTTTTTAAAATATCAGTCATTTTGACCCTTGTCTAGAAAAAAACCCTTCTATCAAGTTTTTACTTGTTTACTTTGATATTTGTATGTTGACATGTTTTTAGAAATCAACAATGAGATGGCATTCTCGTTATTATTTTCATAATACGTTATGAATTTCAATCAGTAACAATACATCTGTATTTTTAAATTGTACTTGACTAAGGTGCAAAACATTTTTTGTCTGCAGGATTAATAAAATATGTTATCAACAAAAACACGTTTCGAACTATTTCAGCTTCCAATGGTCAACATTATTGTAGTAATTGAACGATTATTTTGTGTATACTGATGTTTACTGAAAATAATTTTTTTTTTTTACTTATTTTATAGTCTTGGAAGAAATGCAAAAGCGTTGGATAAAGAGAAAATGAGGTACGTACATATTAAACTCATCGTTTTTTATGGAAATGTTCATTACACATAATGCGCACTTAGAAAATCTCCCCCTCCTAATCTGTGGTTATACGTAATTCGTTTGGTAATTTGTGTACTGCTAAGCCTTTAACCTTAATGGCAATAGATACAGTATTTGAGAATCCAAAAGTTTGTGTCAATAACTTTTCGTATCTTGTTTAACGTATTTTCGACAATATTGACAGAGCATGTATTTGTCTTGTTTATTTCTTACAAATATTTTCATCATAAAAACACAATTTAACAATGAGTCAACACCTGAAAGCTTAACATTTTCTTGACAGGGTATTTCTGTATTCTAAATTTTAAAGATTTTGTCTTACCGACAGAAGATTCATTTAAATTGATATTTATAAAAATTTGCCCGTATACGATAAAATCTAACCCACTTCCTTTTAGTAATACGCTCTAATCTTAAATATGTTTATGAGGTTGAATTTCTGTATCAAAATGTGACAAGTTAAAGTCATCTGCATAGTTTAACTATTTTGGTTGATGAATGAATGTCATCTACTATCTATGACGATATTAAATAGCAATGGTTACTATATGTATCCCTGATGTACAACTGTTTTTATATCAACCATTCACAATGAACATAACAAGTTTTATCCTATAATTGTGGTTAAATATTTTGAGAACAATTTGGTTATTTGGGAGGCAGTCGAAGGCCTTGGCCAGTACAGAAGCAACATATCGTGATTGTCTATGGCCCTCTTCCAATTCTCTGATATTAGGAGTAATAGTGTATGATATAGATATTTGCTCTGAAAGCAGACACGAATCTGGACGATTTTCTCCAAATGAGAACAAAGTTGCTCATAAACTTTGATCCACGTGCCTGTCTGCTAAATGTTGGACTGTGTAGTAAGGCTTTTACGTACGTGCCTTTCTGCTGAATTTTGGACTGTGTAGAAAGGCGTTGATCCACGTGCCTGTCTGCTAAATGTTGGACTGTCTAGTAAGGCTTTGATCCACGTGCCTTTCTGCTGAATAATGGGCCGTGTAGTACGGCTTTGACACACGTGCTTTTTCTGCTGAATTATCCGCCGTGTTGTTTGGCTTTGACTCACGTGCCTTTACGCTTAAATCTGGACTGTGTAGAAATGCTTTGATCCACTTGCATTTCTGCTTAATATTGAACTATGTAGTAAGACTTTGATTAGGGTGTCTTTCTGCTGAATGTTGGACTGTGTATTAAGTCTTTGACTCAAGTTCCTTAACGCTGAATGTTTGACTGTGTAGTAAGGTTTTGACTTACGTGCCTTTCTGTTGAATGTTGAACTGTTAAGTAAGGCTTTGACTCCCGTGCGTTTCTGTTGAATTTTTGACTATGAAGTAAGGCTTTGACTCACGTGCATTTCTGTTGAATATTGGACTGCGTAATAAGGCTTTGACTCACGTGCCTTTCGGTTGAAATTTTGACTGTGTACAAAGTCTTTGATTCACGTGCCATTCTGTTGAATTTTTGACTATTTACTAAGGCTTTGACACCCGTGCCTTTTCGTTGAATGTTTGACTGTGTAGTAAGGCTTTGACTCACGTGTCTTTCTGTTGAATGTTGGACTGTGTAGTAAGGCTTTGATCCACGTGCCTTTCTGCTGAATGTTGGACTGTATAATACGGCTGTGATTCACGTGTCTTTCTGCTGCATGTTGAAGTGTACAGTAAGGCTTTGATCCACGTGCATTTCTGCTGAATGTTGGACTGTATAGTATGGCTTTGGTCCACGTGCCTTTCTGCTGAATGTTGGACTGTGTAGTAAGGCTTTGATCTACGTGCCTTTCTGCTGAATGTTGGACTGTGTAGTAAGGCTTTGATTCACGTGCCTTTCTGCTGAATGTTGGACTGTATAATAAGGCTTTGATCCACGTGCATTTCTGCTGAATGTTGGACTGTATAGTAAGGCTTTGATTCACGTGCCTTTCTGCTGAATGTTGGACTGTGTAGTGAGGCTCTGATTCACGTGCCGTTCTGGTGAATGTTGGACTGTATAGTAAGGCTTTGATCCACGTGCATTTCTGCTGAATGTTGGACTGTATAGTAAGGCTTTGATTCACGTGCCTTTCTGCTGAATGTTGGACTGTATAGTAAGGCTTTTATCCACGTGCATTTCTGCTGAATGTTGGACTGTATAGTAAGGCTTTGATTCACGTGCCTTTCTGCTGAATGTTGGACTGTGTAGTGAGGCTTTGTTCCACGTGCCTTTCTGCTGAATGTTGGACTGTATAGTAAGGCTTTGATCCACGTGCCTTTCTGCTGAATGTTGGACTGTATAGTAAGGCTTTGATCCACGTGCCTTTTTGCTGAATGTTGGACTGTGTAGTGAGGCTTTGATTCACGTGCCTTTCTGCTGAATGTTGGACTTTATAGTAAGGCTTTCATCCACGTGCATTTCTACTGAAAAAGAATACAAATGAATTTGCAACACCTTATAAATAGCAGTCTAAACTGAATATAAATATCTATATTCAAAATCTACCTCAATGATCACTCAAAATAATTACTGTTTTCAGAGACTGATTTGTGTTGTAAACACAAACATTACTTCCCGGTAAATTCGGATACCCTCCATAAGAGTGCATGTCTCATGAGTCATCAAATTATCATTGCATTTGGCCACTCTTAGTTGTGTTTAAAATTAGCCCTTGCGTAAAAAATGCGATAGACTATAGAATGAAATAGATATATCACTGTTTAGATAAATGAGTGAATTTTGAGAGATTCGATGGTGCATTGGTATTTTTTCTTTTTAGTTTTTGTAACAATAAATGCAGAAAAACTACAAAATAGTACAAAAAAGTTATACCCAGCGACACAGGAGAAGTCAATATAGCCTTGTAAAGTCGTTGACATTCAAAACAATTCTAAAAATAGCCGAAAACAGAAGTATAAAATGTCAGTTAAAACGTCTTAAGACCGGCAAAAAACGACACATTAAAAAAACATGCTTGTGAAACGCTCTGCTCGTTTTATTTTGATTCAGAGATTAAATAAAACCCGTAAAACAGTTGATATATATATATTTCATGCTTATTCTGGTACCTTTTTCGGCCATTATTATAAATGATTGCCTGGGTAATATCCATTGGACTGCGGTCTGGTATTAGCTTGGTGCAGAATAGGGAAGCGTAGAATATGGCGTTATGCTGTTATTGCTAATAGAAATATGTTATAAATAATTGCTCACATAAGTTGTTTAGGCTTTACTTTTTTTATTTTGCATTTTCGGTTAAAACAATATGAGCTGAACAATTACTACCTTTAAATAGCACAGGGCCAAAATCACAATACACTGAACATAGCTAGAAACACACACCAATCAGGAACACAAAACTCCACAAACAACACATAGCAAATAGTGTATATATATATATAACTAGGAGTGTTGATCAATGATTGTTAGGTATCGCTTTTGAACGGTCAAGAAAGTTTAATTTAACTTCGGGTTTAAAACTGGTTTAGTCGTACAATCACGCCCTTATCCCAACAATCGTGAATTAAATAAAAAACGTAAATGGAAGATTTTATCTAACCAAAGTGTGCATTAACTTGAGGAAATTTAAAGATCAAACAGAGTACTTTTTCAATTAGGGATCTTTCTTTAGACAAAGGAATACAATTCAGAGTACTTTTAAAAATATGATGCAGTAACTATTGAAACGATGAAATTCTCAGACAGGCTGTACCACTTAATTAAAATTTAAGATGTAGTAAAAATAATGAAATGCATCCTTGAACTATATTTGGGAAACCATAAGGGAAAAAACAATATAAAAATACAATAAATATAAAAGTTTTCTTTCAAATACTCAACCTTAGTCAAATATTGGAATAAAGTCACATCAAACACTGAAACATTCCGGATGAAATAGAACTGCTGTTAAAGTCTGTACATGTAAAATAAGTAAAATGCCCTTAATATACAATGTTAATTGTTATCTGTAATCTATGTATTTTTACATAAAAAATGTTTTCGTTATTCAATCTGGTGTTGTTGTCATTTTTTGTAAAATTCCTTTAGAGAATTTTCAACGATCTGTGTTTTTGTAGTTAAAATTGAAATAGGGCTGTATTATAAGGATTAACTATTTCCATTCCGTTGTGGATAATACGTTCATATGTTGTTTTGTTATGGGTTTTACTTCTGACTCTAGCAGAGGACCAGATGATAATATTGATAAATTTACAGTTGCTTTTCTTACAAACGTTCTGCAAATGTAACTATTCACAAGCTCAATTTCGTGTCGTGTCCGAGACTCCAGTAAAGAACCTGATTGAAGAAAAAAATATTGGTGTTTTTTTGTAACCAGGACATGCATTTATTTTACATATTTTTTGAATATCTTCCTTAACTGAAAATATATAATCAAGAACCCTAAAGACCGTGTTAATTAAGGACATTTTGACACACACACACACACACATTTACAAATTCGATAGAATTGTCCCAAAACTATTATTGATTTGCTATCTTAAATCTGATGACAGTTTCTTTCGTAAAATTTGTTCAACTCGTTCCTTCCCCAAAACAGATCACAAAAAATATATATTTAACTCCCAAAAAAGATCGTTCTTCAAAACTTGTTAAAATTAACTTTTTGAATTGTTTAATGTTTCGACTTCCAAACTTACTTTTACACTGTATTTGGCCATTCACATTTTTATTTTACCGGACCATTAAAACTTGTATTCTAGAACACGAAGACACAATAATAACAGCTTTAAAATTATTCCTTTTATATATAACGAGTTTACTTTTTAAAATAAGTTTTACAAATAACTCGCTTACCCTCTTAAAGGATGATTTAAATTATGTTGAACATAAATAGTATTATTTAATCCCAGAGAAAGTAGCGCTAGATGGGGTCCAATGCTTGATGAAAGAAAATACGAACTGAGAGAAAAACAAGCGGAATTAAAAGATTTGCAAGATACAAATGAGTAAGTATGTAGATCGATGTTGTTGTTTTCTCTGTTCTTAATATTAATTGTCGTTATTTATGAGAAATGGTTCTCCTTTGATTCCTTTGCAAATATTAAGACAACTGTATTTTACTTTTTTGTCCTCTGAAAATCTTTACTTCATCATGGTCATATCTACCCATACTGATCCTTTAAGATTGCAGTCGTGTATGGTTTTGTTTTTTGTATTTTGGATTCCCAATTTGACCTCTTGTATTAATGCCCCCGTAAACAAAAAGTGTTCTGTTCGACTTCACAGTCCTCTTAAACTTCGAAAATACAGTACACTAAAGTTCTGACATTTGCCTAAAAGTCCATGTTAAACTCAAACACATTCACATTAAGGCAATGAAAAGGTTAAAATTCTTGCTTAAAAAGCTGCAAAATTATTACCTTCTTGAGACATTGCCCTTCAACCAAATCATAACATATTCTAGCAAGAGATTTCACACAGAAAATGACCTGGTATATGCCCGTGTTGCACAACTCATTTTAACCATTTTCCGGTCGCATAAGATTTTTGACAAAAAAAACAACAAACATTTACATTATTGTAAACGACAGGTTTGTGTTAACCCACTGGCACCCTCTATATATTTCTGCCTTTTGACTGACAGTTTTAAAATTATATTCACCTACATTAACATTTATCGTTGCTCGTTACCAACGTCGAAACTATAAAACAAATTGCAACATGCAGAACTATTTTTATTACATACCTTAGCGCTAGATTTTTTACATAGATAAGTAGGCAAAATACATGACATAGAATAAATGCATCTCCACTACAATTTTTTCAGCGACTTGGAAGAAGAACTCAAACAGCAAAGAAAAAGAAATGACGAGTAATTATCCTACGTAAATTATTCAAAATTACGGATTCAAATGTATAATATTGAAGTGCATTTTTTGTGCAAGGATTAGTTTACAATATTTAATTTTGGTTGGATGCAGTACACATATATGAACATGTATAGAGTTAATCCAGTATAAATACACATAATATACAGAACAAAGCATACTGTGGTATATCATTTTTTTGGCGACAATCAAACCAGGAAAGAACATTAACTCTAAACTCGTTTTGTTCAGATTTTATATCGAATACTTCTTTGTTTCAGAGAAAAGAGAAAGATAGCAAGGTTGAAGGAAGAGAAGAAAAAGCAAGTTACTTGAAACAATAATGTTTAATTCAATGCATATTTACATTTGTTTTTTGACACGCTTAACATTTAAAATATGTCAGTCAATAAAGGGCGACCACTGTTCTTGGTTCAATGTTTTCATGCTTTCATTAATTTAATTTGTTTCCTGATTTGACTTCAACTGTGCCTGAGGGGCGAAAAGGAAATTGGTATTTCAAAACGTGGATATTTAGAGAAATACGTTAAACTACAAAAAACAACAACAGGAAAACGCATCGGAGAAACATTTTGCTTTGTCAATTTTACTTTTAGTGTGTGTTAAAATGGAATCAATTAATAGCCACTATTTTTTTCATTTGGGAATTGTTGTTGGTATTCTACTTCACATTATTAGAAGAAAGACACAAACAAGAAGGGAAACACAAATATATTTTGCTTCCAGGCTTTTTTTAAATATAGATAAGTGTAACATTCTGTTTAACCAAAGTTGCAATTCTTTCAAATACATCGTGTTTTATTATAATGAATGTTTATCGGTCTCAGAAATATACTGGTATTTAAAAATTAAACATCATCTATCTTGAACGACTGTACTCAAAACAGAGGAACCAATTAACCTGATTTTAAAATATCATGTTAACTCTAAACTGTTTTGGAGCTCTAAATTAAGTAAGTATTATTAATATGAAACCGTTTAAATGAGCATTTGGTATTGGCCACTTTTTGCAAGGGATTGGAAATGATTAAATTTGATGCATCAGTGAACGTTGATATAAAACAGCCGTAATTTTCTTTCTACTACGGTGCCATTATTATAACATGATCGTTAATGTTTTTGTACTTCCTCTTAAATGATTCTTGTTTCTTTTCTTCGATATGTTCTTATATCGATTTGTGTTTCTGTGTATCTTTCAGACTGGAGGAACATGCAGTAAGGCTGGATGGTGACCAAAAGACGTTAGTGCACGTATTACATATCATTGCTGTTGACATTTATGTTTCATGCACAACGTAACCCATTTCATCATAACTAGCATAAATAATTACTTACTCTACTTTGATGTGATTTACAGAGTGGAAGAAATTGCAATACAGGTTGAAAGTGACAAAAAGAAGTAAGTCATATCGTAGCATTTGTTATTTATATTATATGCTGTAAGTAACCAATGTATTAATATAAACGCATTCATAATTGTTGTTGCTATTACGCTTTACATAAGCTGACATATTACAATACCAATTTTTCAAATGTATTTATTTTACCACAAAGGCGTCAGTTGTTCTTTGAAATTGCGCAATATTGCATATCCCATAGATCACCATCGAACTCTAATCAATGTTAGTGTTTGCCCTACATTGTAGGCGATTCAGGGGACCAAGATTTTTAGAATGTTTCGTTTCCTATTTGCGAAGAATCGTTACTTAGTTCTGCGCATATAGCCAAGAATACTGTCAGCATTTGCAAAGGCTCATTTTCTCATTCAAGGCTTTAAGTGACGTTTCAATATTTTGCATTGATTGGCAGGGTTTTTTGACCGGCGCGCGGCTTAATTTTAAAGCTATTGCAATTTTGAAGGGGCTAACTAAGGTCGTTTGAAAGTATAAAAGTAATTTCTTCTTGGAAGAGAAGCCACGGTCGCTTTGCTTCCTTATGAATTAATCTCTTTTGGTCTATCAATAATTCTTTAGATTTAGTTAACATTTTTTTTTTAAAAATAGACGGTATAAAGTATCAGTACTTAATACATATGACTTCTCAACGCTCTATGCATATATTCCACAATCTTTAATTACAAACAAATTGACTCCTCTTATTGAAAACACTTTTGCGAGGGAGAAAACTACTTACATGGCAGTAAATGTTAAAAAGGCTTTTTTTACTAATAATCGCTAAGATAAATATATCTTTTGGACATGCACAGATGTCATTGAAGTTTTCAATTTTGTACTCAATAATTATTTTCTTAAATTCGGTAGATGTTTATATAAGCAAACTATTGGAATTCCAATGGATGTCAATTATGCACCTTTACTTGCAGACCTCTTTTTATACTGCTATGAAAATGAATATATGTTAAGATTATCTAAGTCTGGAGATCAAGCTCTTGTTGATAAATTCAAGAGCACTTTTTGACATATTGATGATATTCTAAGTTTAGATAATCCTGTGTTTACAGATAACATTCATTCGATATACCCTTCACAACTGCAATTTAATTCTAATACATCTGTTTTAAAAGCATCCTATTTAGATCTGCAGCTAGAAGTAAAGGAAGATATATTGAGCATCAATCTTTATGATTAACGTGATGATTTTAGTTTTAGAATAATTAATTACCCTCCTTTAGATGGTGATGTTCCTATTTCACCATCATATGGTGTTGTTATTGCACAGTTGATAAGATTTGCTGGAATATGTACAGATGTAAAAACAAATCAGCTCTCGCAGTAAACCTATCACGCAAAAACGTCTAAAACAGGGTTTCAGATATTTTGAATTAAGGAAAACTTTTTTTCAAAATGTGTTAATTGTCATTCTTATCTCATATCAAAGTACAATAATAGTCTTAAATCGTTCATTGCTGATAGTATTGCTCATCCCGATTGTTATGGTGATCTTTTTAAGAAAATTCGCAAAATCAAAATGCTTCAAGCAGGTTGTTGGGCAGATATACTTAATGAAATTCTTGGATTTTATTTAAACCGTGGATATAAAGGCAATATTTTGAAGAGCACTTGCCTTTTAATTTTTGAAGATGAATACCTGAAACAAAATATTGGGTTGAATATAGCATCCCTTTATAACAAAACTTTCAGTGCTTTGATTTTTATGAAGATTTTGCTTGTTTATGTTGTTTTTAAAACCATATTTGGCAAACTCCGAGTGTTGTGGCATGTGACTTCGCTTACTTCAAATATTTTACATTTTCAAATATTTTACATTTTCAAATCATTTGGAAGGAGTGATAAGCTAATATAAATCGCTTTTATTTTTGATGTTTTTTATATTTGTTCCCAGTTTTAGTACAATGATACTTTTTATTATGAAACTCTATGATCACACAGTTTTAAACCTTTTATTTTATAAGGCAGACTGTGTGGGATGTTTTAGTTTCTAACGATGACTGCATCGTATCTTTGAAAAGTGTTTGCATTAAGTGCTCTGAATTGTTTCCCTCCGTCTGCAGATAGAGTTGGGATCTCTAATCATAGAGGTACTCGGGGTTTACCTTTACGTTTATTAATATTTGTTTTATTGATAAGTTTCCCCAAGGTAATGCATACTTTGATAAGATTTACCTTTTGCGTTTTATCTTTATTAAGGATTGTTGAAATAAGAGTGAGGTTTGTGCACATAAACTGGTTTAAACCCCCAGTAAATTTATATTTTACTGACCGTTCCAAGGCGGTACCTAACACTTCTTGATAAACACACTAATTATATATATATATATATATATATATATATATATATATATATATATATATATATATATATATATATATATATATATATATATATATATTCATATATATATTTATATATATATATAGTATGTATGCGCTGTGCTGTTTATAGGGTTTTGTACTTTTCTATGTTTCTTGTTTGTGATTAAATGTTCTATGTCTTTTGCGTTTGCCCAGTGCCACCAAACCATGTTTAATGTTTAAACTGTTTGCTACTGAGCTTGCTTCTGTAGCTTTTTGCATAAATATTTATGTTCCTTATTCACGATACAAAATACTTTAAACACTCTAACCTTCACTAACTGTTTTAATATGTGTCAATAAATGAAAAAAGGATTGTTTGATAATTGTCACTTTTCGAAAGCGTATGGAAAATGATTTAGCTGAATGTTTCTTTTCTTATATCTTTTATATCCAAACAGCTGTAACTTTCAATACTTTATTATGATATTATTTTACAGACTGGAAGAAAACGCTAATAAATTGGATGATGGCCGAAAAAAGTAAGTACACTCATTTCTTGTCGTGCTTGTTGACATTTATATTTTATGCAGCATGTCTCAAATTCCGTCATATAGAATACATATTTACAAACACTACTTTATGATATTCATTTACAGACTTGAAGACAATGCTAAACAGTTGGATGGTGACAAAAAAGAGTAAGTACACTTTTTTCTTATCGTTGTTTTTGTCAATATATGATATCCACTAGGTAAGCAATTTTATCATAAACTGGCATAATTTAAAAATACTATACCCTAGGTGAATGTTTCTTCACTTATATCTTTTATATCCAAACAGCTGTAACTTTCAATACTGTATTATGATATTATTTTACAGACTGGAAGAAAATTCTAAAAAGTTGGATGATGGCCGAAAGAAGTAAGTACACTCATTTCTTGTCGTGCTTGTTAATATTTGTATTTGATGCAGCATGTCACAAATTCCGTCATATAGAAGACATATTTACAAACACTACTTTATGATATTCATTTAAAGACTTGAAGACAATGCTAAACAGTTGGATGGTGACAAAAAAAAGTAAGTACACTTTTTTTTCTTATCGTTGTTTTTGTCAATATATACCATCCACTAGGTAACCAATTTTATCATGTACTGGCACAATTTAAAAATACTATTGCCTATTTTTATTTTGCATAGACATGAAGAAAATGCAATAAAGTTTGATTTTGACAAATATAAGTTAGAACAAGTATTACTCATTGTTGGTAGTGCCATTTTTATGTCATGCTCTAGGTAACCAATTCCATCATCTACTGTGCAAAATGTGTATTAAAAGAAGTGAAAAGTATTCATTTTATTTTTTGTTTAATATATATCATTCTTCTTTGGGGGTGATAGTATTCTTTTAATTACAAAGGGTGGTGGTTGAGGTACTTGGACCGAACCATGATATTTGGACGTGAGAGTATTCTTTTCATTACAATGGTGGTGGATGAGGTGTTTGAATCATACCATGTTATTAGGCCTCTAGACTATTATTTTTATTACTAGGGTGGTGGATGAGGTATTTGGTTTATACCATGATATTTGGGCGTAAATGTATTCTTTCAATTACATGGGTGGAAGTTGAGGTTCTTGGATCGTACCCTGTAGTAAGTGCGTGAGGGTATTATTTCAACTTCTAAGGTGGTTGATGAGGTACTTGGTTCGTACCATGTCATTAGGGCTCAAGAGTTTTCTTTCAACTACTTGGGGGTTGATGAGGTTTTGGAGCGTGAGTGTATTTTTTATTAAGAATGTAATGACGGTTGGTACCATGCTGTACTTTGGCCAGTCTGAGATGAAATATACTCTCGTTAAGAAAATTTGAATTGTGTCATAATAAGGATTAAATCTCTTTGTTCTAGGCAGGAGAAAACCATTCAAAACTTGATTGAAGAGCAATTAAGATAATTTCTTGAATATAGTCCTAATTGCATCAATAAATGACAGGGAGTTACAAGGTCAAGTTTAATGACAAATAACACAAAGCCAAACAAACATTAAGCAAGAAACATATTGCTATTAGCAACACTCAATTGTTTGCTTATTCTGTGTTTACATTGTTGTAACTGTTGTGATTCATCACATTTCAAATAGACTATAGATGTCGCCTCATTTGATTTGGAAATTGAATCATCGTCAGTATATCTTGTGGTATAAACACACACATAAACGCACATCAGCACGCATGCACAATGACACGGATGAACCGGTTTTCTCACACAAGCACGTTATCCAAAAACTGTTGAACAAAAACATAAATCAAATAAACATTGTTTTGACACGGCAGAACTAGTTTTCCTTTGTGTTATCAATGATCATATTCTTTTCCAAAAGTAATGTCAACAAATTTTGTTATAATATTGTCACTCGGTAAGTTATGCATTTAGAAAAAAAAGTTTGAATTTGCTTATAAATATACTCGTACTGTTGAGTAAGAAGTCAAATTTCCCCCTCACAGTTGGGCGCTCGTTAGTGGTCATCTATTTGGAACTTATTGTATTAATATTGATGAAGATGATGCATTTACTCTGTTTATATATGCTATTTTTTAGACATTTGTGGATATTAAAAGCATTTTAATGAAAATATTGCTGAAAAATTAGTGTTGATCATTGTCGTTTTTATTCAAATTGATATCTCTAAGAAAACGTTTATACCTAGTTATAAATTGTATAGTATTCTGATATAATACCAAGAAAAATGATACCTGTGTCTTCAGGACGGGAGAGGAAATTCGAAAATCGACTGATGAGAACAAGAGGCAAGTGAAAATTGACGAACGATGTTACTGTTTGATATTCATACAAAACGCAGACATTTTGTAACATATGCACTTTTCAAAAATTGTGGATATATCGTCATATTAATAATAATCACAATCAACAGCAATAACAACAATAACAACAAGAACAGCAATCAATTTGTAGATACATGTTTGGGGATCCGCATTTGATTGTTTATAAATTGAATCATTGTTATCAATACTATTAATTATTTAAGAAGTTTGTTTAAAAAACACAAAAAAAAAAAAAAATAAAAAAAAAAAAAAAACAATTTGCATTGAACATGCTTAGGGATCCGAATATGATTTTCTTACTTTAATTATAATAATAATAATAATGAATTTTTTAATCACTTGTTTACTTGTTAAAGGTTAAATGAGGTACTTTTGGGGAAGGACGAGCAAATACTTAGGTATGGAGCTTCATTACTTTCTCTTTCTTACATTCATATTTTCTTTAATTATTTCGTCTAAATTAATCTTATTTATTTTTTGTTATCATCAAATTTTGTCACGGTCAACATTTTGAGTGGAAAGTTGGTCTATTCATACAAATGTATTTCTTTTGTTTCTACCGGTTTGTGGAAACAAACGTAACCGATTGTTGAATGCCACCACCACTTCCAAGTTGTATTTTTTATACTACTACTGCAGCTGCTACTTCTCCTACAACTACTGCTAAATGAGAACAATGTTCTCACTAACGTATTTCTCAACACTTAAAGTAGAGATAATACTGACGGTTCTATGACAATGGAAAGCATATTAACGGTATATACGTCATATTCAAAGATTCCCTAAAACAACACTTACCAGTATGTTGGTATCAGCATACCATATTTTAGAAATAAACAAAAATGAACCCAACTGAGTATGACTCCGAAATGTTAATACTGGCAACACATTAATCACCTCACCCAAAGGTAACAACAATTGACTATCATTCGTTTTTACCAACATTATCAGCTTAATTATTATTACAAACAATATCAAAAGTCGGATTAAGCAACATCATTCACAATATACAATATTAATGACTTAAGTTTATAATTGTATACCATAATTTTGTCGAGATGATAAAATCATATTTTTTATCAATATGATACAATTATAAAATACAAGAAAACAGGATTTTGGACATATTTTACTTTAATGTTTCGAGTTTTTAAAATATCAGTCATTTTGACCCTTGTCTAGAAAAAAACCCTTCTATCAAGTTTTTACTTGTTTACTTTGATATTTGTATGTTGACATGTTTTTAGAAATTAACAATGAGATGGCATTCTCGTTATTATTTTCATAATACGTTATGAATTTCAATCAGTAACAATACATCTGTATTTTTAAATTGTACTTGACTAAGGTGCAAAACATTTTTTGTCTGCACGATTAATAAAATATGTTATCAACAAAAACACGTTTCGAACTATTTCAGCTTCCAATGGTCAACATTATTGTAGTAATTGAACGATTATTTTGTGTATACTGATGTTTACTGAAAATAATTTTTTTTTTTACTTATTTTATAGTCTTGGAAGAAATGCAAAAGCGTTGGATAAAGAGAAAATGAGGTACGTACATATTAAACTCATCGTTGTTTATGGAAATGTTCATTACACATAATGCGCACTTAGAAAATCTCCCCCTCCTAATCTGTGGTTATACGTAATTCGTTTGGTAATTTGTGTACTGCTAAGCCTTTAACCTTAATGGCAATAGATACAGTATTTGAGAATCCAAAAGTTTGTGTCAATAACTTTTCGTATCTTGTTTAACGTATTTTCGACAATATTGACAGAGCATGTATTTGTCTTGTTTATTTCTTACAAATATTTGCATCATAAAAACACAATTTAACAATGAGTCAACACCTGAAAGCTTAAAATTTCCTTGACAGGGTATTTCTGTATTCTAAATTTTAAAGATTTTGTCTTACCGACAGAAGATTCATTTAAATTGATATTTATAAAAATTTGCCCGTATACGATAAAATCTAACCCACTTCCTTTTAGTAATACGCTCTAATCTTAAATATGTTTATGAGGTTGAATTTCTGTATCAAAATGTGACAAGTTAAAGTCATCTGCATAGTTTAACTATTTTGGTTGATGAATGAATGTCATCTACTATCTATGACGATATTAAATATCAATGGTTACTATATGTATCCCTGATGTACAACTGTTTTTATATCAACCATTCACAATGAACATAACAAGTTTTATCCTATAATTGTGGTTAAATATTTTGAGAACAATTTGGTTATTTGGGAGGCAGTCGAAGGCCTTGGCCAGTACAGAAGCAACATATCGTGATTGTCCATGGCCCTCTTCCAATTCTCTGATATTAGGAGTAATAGTGTATGATATAGATATTTGCTCTGAAAGCAGACACGAATCTGGACGATTTTCTCCAAATGAGAACAAAGTTGCTCATAAACTGATTGCTCAAAGAATTGTGATAAAGTAGGAAGAATACTGACAGTTTTTAAAAGATGTAAAACATACTAACGGTATTGGCATAGACCATCACCCGTGTGTAAGAATATATTTAACTTAATTAGTATTGCTACGAATATTCAAATATGATTAATCAATATAAAAAAATATACTAAAATTTTAACATAAGTTTATATTTTATAAATGACATATTAGATCGATATGATAAAAATACATAAAAAAACAAGAACACAAGATCTTAGTTATGACACTTTACAATGAACAAATGCATGTTTTATTAAATGTTTCACTTTTACTACTACTACTACTACTACTACTACTACTACTACTACTACTACTACTACTACTACTACTACTACTACTACTACTACTACTACTACAAATACTACTAATACTACCACTACCACTACCACTACCACTACTACTACTACTACTACTACTACTACTACTACTACTACTACTACTACTATTACTACTACTACTACTACTACTACTACATATACACCTACTACTATTAATACTACTACTTTATCTACTACTACTACTTTGCCTACTTCCACTACTTCTATAACTACTACTTCTTCTACTACTTCCACTACTACTATAACTACTGCTTCTTCTACTACTTCCACTACTACTATAACTACTGCTTCTTCTACTAATTCCACTACTACAATAGCTACAGCTTATTCTATTACTTCCACTACTACTATAACTACTGCTTCTTCTACTACTTCCACTACTACTATAACTACTGCTTCTTCTACTACTTCCACTACTACTATAACTACTGCTTCTTCTACTACTTCCACTACTACTATAACTACTGCTTCTTCTACTAATTCCACTACTACAATAGCTACAGGTTTTTCTACTACTTCCACTACTACTATAACTACTGCTTCTTCTACTAATTCCACTACTACTATAACTACTGCTTCTTCTACTAATTCCACTACTACTATAACTACTGCTTATTCTACTACTTCCACTACTACTATAACTACTGATTCTTCTACTAATTCCACTACTACTATAACTACAGCTTATTCTATTACTTCCACTACTACTATAACTACTGATTCTTCTACTAATTCCACTACTACTATAACTACAGCTTATTCTATTACTTCCACTACTTCTATAACTACTGCTTCTTCTACTACTTCCACTACTACTATAACTACAGCTTATTCTATTACTTCCACTACTACTATAACTACTGCTTCTTCTACTAATTCCACTACTACAATAGCTACAGCTTATTCTATTACTTTCACTACTACTATAACTACTGCTTCTTCTACTACTTCCACTACTACTATAACTACTGCTTCTTCTAATAATTCCACTACTACTATAACTACTGCTTCTTCTACTATTTCCACTACTACTATAACTACTGATACTTCTACTAATTCCACTACTACTATAGCTACAGCTTATTCTATTACTTCCACTACTACTATAACTACTGCTTCTTCTACTAATTCCACTACTACTATAACTACAGCTTATTCTATTACTTCCTCTACTTCTATAACTACTGCTTCTTCTACTACTTCCACTACTACTATAACTACTGATTCTTCTACTAATTCCACTACTTCTATAACTACTGCTTCTTCTACTACTTCCACTACTACTATAACTACTGCTTCTTCTACTAATTCCACTACTACTATAACTACTGATTCTTCTACTTATTCCACTACTACTATAACTACTGCTTCTTCTACTTCCACTACTACTATAACTACTGCTTCTTCTACTACTTCCACTACTACTATAACTACTGCTTATTCTACTTCTTCCATTACTACTAAACTACGGCTTATTCTACTACTTTCACTACTACTGTAACTACTGCTTATTCTACTACTTCCACTACTACTGTTAATACAGCTTATTCTACTACTTCCACTACTACTATATTTACTGCTTCTTCTACTAATTCCACTACTACTATAAGTACTGCTTATTCTACTACTTCCACTACTACTATAACTACTGCTTCTTCTACTACTTCTACTACTACTATAACTACTGCTTCTTATACTCTTTCCACTACTACTATAACTACAGCTTATTCTACTACTTCCACTACTACTAAACTACTGCTTATTCTACTACTTCCACTACTACTGTAACTACTGCTTATTCTACTACTTCCACTACTACTATAACTACTGCTTATTCTATTACTTCCACTACTACAATAGCTACAGCTTATTCTATTACTTTCACTACTACTATAACTACTGCTTATTCTACTACTTCCACTACTACTATAACTACTGCTTATTCTACTACTTCCACTACTACTATAACTACTGCTTATTCTATTACTTCCACTACTACTATAACTACTGCTTCTTCTACTAATTCCACAACTACTATAACTACTGCTTCTTCTACTAATTCCACTACTACTATAAGTACTGCTTATTCTACTACTTACACTACTACTATAACTACTGCTTCTTCTACTACTTCTACTCCTTCTATAACTACTGCTTTTTCTACTACTTCCACTACTACTATAACTACTGCTTCTTCTACTACTTCTACTACTACTATGTTGTTAATGATGTTTTCTCAGTGAACTTATGTCAAAAGGTATCAGTTACAATAAAAAAAACGTACATTAAATTATAGCGTTATGCTCCTTTAACAAGTGAACAAGAGATATGTTGCCATCCCTTGGCATGGCTCTTGTTTCATGATTGCTAAGATACCTGTAAATACATGTCATAATTTAAATGACTACTATATACTGTTGAATCTGATGTTTTCACTATTCAAGTTAAATTTATTTGACTGCCTGTAAATATTATTTAATTATTTTTACAGCTTAAGTTAATCGTTTGGTTAAAATTAACAGAGTTGAAAAGGTTTAATGGAAACAGCAGACAGTTAAAATATTTCGAGTTTAAGTGATTGATGTTTATTGTTTAGTTATTAATGTTTATAGTTAATGTTTTTTTTTCAGTTCAATACATAGACTATGCTATTAATAAATGTTTTTTGTTTTATTTTAAGTCATTATATATTACAGTTTACTTCAATAATGTTCACATAGTTCTTAATTGTTCTAGCCAAAGTCATTGAACGCGACAGCTAAATTTAATGAATTTCCAGCCGAAGTTAATGATATTTTTATCTTAAAAGTTTGTTCTTTTCAGACACAGTGAATCTTTTCCAGGCCAGACTGTAATAGTTTATCAGCCATAGTAAATGATTTATAAAACTAGATTTCATTATTTATTCCAGTTCGAAACTGAAGGAGCAGTCTAGAGAAGGACCGTCTTGTGACTCGGCATTTAACACTCTTAAGGTATATCCCTGTTATTTAAATAGGCAGCCATTAGCCATATTCATATAAATAGAACTTTGAACATTCAGGTACAGTGGCTCATACAAACATATATGTTTTAAGTACTCTTGAGTATCTGAGGTACACATAATGTTTATTTTGTTTTATACTTCCGTTGAGCGTAATGTTTAATATCAATGCTTAGAAATTCCATACCTTAAATAAGGTATCATACGAAAGAGTATTGCTTAATGATTCCAAATTACAATACACAATATATATTAGCTGAAAACAGTTTGTGACTGATTTTGGTGTTCTGACAATGATAACCGATTTAATTATCATACATATTTTACAGTAATAATTTACACTGTTAAACACTACAGTACCAATGAGTTAGTCTGTTGTCAGAGAGTAGAGCGTATGGAAGTTTAAAGGTAATCATGTAATGGGAACACCCTAATGTCTTAATCTTACTGGGTCATATATGTAACTAATGTATGATACTCCTTTGTTCTAAATGTTATATTATTTTATAAAATTGTCTATATATGCAGCATAATTTCTCGTGGGTGTGTTCGTGTTTTTGGGCGGCTTATTGTGGTGTTATATTTCGGTTCTAGGAAGACTGATGCTAACTATCATTATGAGATTATGCCACATCATCGCTATCTTTCATCTATATTTTCCTTTATAGTGATTTGCCGCTCATGACCGCAAACGTTACTGTTGCATAACGCATCATATGTTTGTCATTTGTAATACATCTGAAATAAAATTCGCTTTACAAATTTCTTGTCCCTACAAACAGGTTAAAGCTAAGCAGTTTTGTTTAAGAAACAAACAGGTCAAATATGTTTAACATTGTACGCTGCTTAGCTGTTCTATTGCAGCAACGAAAATCAAAGAAAATAATATAATTATCTGTCTTAAATAAATGTATTCAATTTATTCGAACACATTCGAAGGACATGCCAAGCAAATAATACCAATCATATTGTGTATCCAAAAGATCGAAGTCAATGATTTGAATTTAGTTTGCTTAAGTGTCAAAAACATGTACATATATGCGAGTCTGTGATAAGTGCATCCTCAAAACGGACAATTTGATTACTATTTCGATTATGTTTAAATCTTTGAATTCAAAGAAGGAAATTAAGTACGTTGTGCTTCTTGGATTGCCACGTTTCAAAATAAAATTGAAAACATCTCATTTTATTACAGATATGTTCTGCCGAGGGACTGAATACAACCATAGAAGGTATTTACACATTTCCGGGGTTGTACGTAGTATGTTTTTAGTGTGTAAACAAAACACTGAATGATGCATTTATTTTGATGCATGTGTGCATGGCTGGGTTGCTGTATGTATCTCGTTAAGTATCTGTAAGGCCTTGATTTTATGGTATATTTTTGTTCAACATGATTTATACTTGAGATATCCCCTGATAGTACTTCTAGTAGAAATTTACACTAACTATAGTTCATAACAAAACAGGGATGTTATATATAGGCGAAGTGCATGCGATGTAACTCTTTGTAAATTACTTTGGCCAGACTATTTAACATGTATATATAATTACTGGCTAAAATTCAATATGAAATGTGTTATACATATATATATATATACACATAACTGAAACATCTTAATTATACATACAAGAACATACATGTTGTCTAGGGTACTACCTAAGATTGGTCACTATCGATATGCTTTCTGGGGTGCCAACAAATGTAATTCACTATCCATATGCGATATTGGGTGCCACTTAAATCAAAATGCTGTCTCGGGTTCTAATTAAAGGTATTGACTATCAATATGCTGTCTGGGTGTCTACCTAAAGGTATTGACTATCAGTATGCTGTTTGGGGTGCTTTCTGAAGTGATTCACTATCAAATTGTTGTATTGGATGCTTCCTACAGTTATTCACTATCAATATGCTGTTCGGGATGCTTTCTGAAATTAATTAATATCAATATGATGTATGGGTGTCCACCTTAAGGTATTGACTATCAATATGCTGTTTGGGGTGCTTCCAGAAGTTATTCATTATCAATATGCTGTTTTGAGTGCCATCTAAAGTTAATCACTACCAAAATGCTGTTTGGGTGCCATCTAATGTTATTCACTATCAATGTACTGTCAGGGGTACTTCCTGAAATTTTATACTATAAATATGCTATCTGGGTTGCCATCTAAAGATATTCACTATCAATATGCTGTCTGGGGTACTTCCTGAAGTTATTTATTATAAATATGACGTATAGAGTATTTCCTGAAGTTATTTTCGATCCATATGTTTTTTGGCGAGCTTCCTGAAGTTATTTACTATCAATATGCTGTCAAGCGTGCTTTCTGTAGTTATTTACTATCAATATGCCGTCTGAGGTGCTTATTGAAATTATATACTATCAATATTGTGCCCGGTGTGCTACCTGAAGTTATATACTATCAATAAGCCGTCTGGGATGCGTCCTGAAGTTATTCACTATCAATATGGTATCTTAAGTGATACCTAAAGTTATTTACTATCCATATGCTTTCAGGGGTGCTTCCTGAAGTCATTCACTCTCCATATGGCGTCTCGAGTGTGTTATTTACTATTAATATGCTGTCTTGGGTGCTTTTTGAAGTTGTTTACTATCCATATGCTGTCTGTGGTGCTTCCTAAAGTTATTCATTATCAATATGCCATCTGTGGTGCTACCTGAAGTAATTCACTATCAATATGCTGTCTCGGGTGCACCTAAAGGTATTCACAAACAATATGTTGTCTGGGTGTTAAGCTAATGGTATTCAGTGTCAATATGCTGTCTGGGGTGCTTCCTGAAGATATTCACTATCAATATGTTGTCTGGGTGTCCACCTAAAGATATTCACTATTTATATGCTGTCTATGGTGCATCCTGAAGTTATACACTATCACTACGCTGTCTTGGTGTCCTGCTTAAGGTAATCTCTATAAATATGATGTCTGGGCTGCTTCATGAAGTGATTTACTATCAATATGCTTTCTGTGGTGCTTTCTGAAGTAATTCACTATTAATGTGCTGTCTCGAGTGCTAACCGCAATTATTTACTATCAATATGCCGTCTGTGGAGTACCTAAGTATATTCACTATAAATCTGCTTTCTGTGATGCTTCCTGATGTTATTCACTATCAATATGCCTTCTTGGGTGCTTCCTGAAGTTATTCACTATAAATATACAGTCAGTCGTACTGCATGAAGTTGTTTACTAACAATATGCTGTGTGTGGTGCCATCTTATGTTATCCCATATCAATATGCTGTCAGGGGTGCCATCTAAAGTTATTCACTATCAATATGCTGTCTGGACTGCTTCCTGAAGTTATTTACTATCAATTTGTTGTTTGGGGTGCTACCTAAAGTTATTCAATATCAATATTGTGTTTGGTGTGCTACCTAAGTTTATTCATTATCCGTATGGTGTCATCTGAGGTGCTTTCAAAAAATATTCACTATCAATACGATGTCTGGCCTGCTTTCTGAAGTTATTCACTATCAATATACTGTCTTGGAAGATTTCTGAAATTATTCACTATCAATATGCCGTCTGTGGTATAACCTAAGGAATTCACTATAAATCCGCTTTCTGTGGTCCTTTTTAAAGTTATTCACTATCAATATGCCATCTGGAATGCTTCCGGATGTTCTTCACTATCAATAAGCCCTCTGGGATGCTTCCTAAACTTTTTACTATCAATAAAATGTCTGGGGTTCTTCCTGAAGTTATTCACGATCAATATGTTGTTTGGGGTGCTTTCTGAAATTGTTCACTATCAATATGCTGTCTCGGGTGCTTTCTGAAGTAATTCACTATCAATATGCTGTATGGGTTGCTTCTTGAAGCTATTCACTATCAATATGCTGTCTGTGGTGCTTCCTGAAGTTATTCACTATGAATATGCTGTCTCGGGTGCTTCCTTACGTTTTTACTATCATTATATTGTCCGGGTGCCATCTAAAGTTATTCACTATCCCTATGATGTATGGGATGCTTTCAGAAGTTATTTACTATCAAAATGCCGTCCAGGGTGCTTCTTAAGTTATTCACAATCAATATTCTTTCTCGGGTGCTACTTAAAGGTATTTACTATCGATATGATATCTGGGTGTCCACCTTATGGTATTCATTATTAATATGTTGTATGGGGCGCTTCCTGAAGTTATTCACTATTAATATCCTGCCTGGGTTGCTTCCTGCAGATTTTCACTATGAACATGCTGTCTGTCGTTCTTCCTAAAGTTATGTACTATCAATATGGTGTCTTAAGTGGTGCAACTTAATTTATATACTATCAATATCGTGTCTTGAGTGTTACCTAATGTTATTCACAATCAATAGTCTGTCTTAATTGCTACCTTAGAATATTCACTATTAATATGGTGTCTGTTGTGCTAACTAAAATTATTCACTGTCAATATGGTGTCTGGTGTGCTACCTAAAGATATTCAATATCATTAAACTGTCTTAAGTGTTTCTTAAGGATATTAACTATCATGCTGTCGTGGGGACATCCTAAAAATATTCTCTGTTAATATGATGTCTTAAGTACTACCTAAAGTTATTCACTATCAATATGCTGTCTGGGATGTTCTGAAGTTATTTCTATCAAAATGGCGTCCAGGGTGCTTCTCAAGTTATTTAATATAAATATTCTCTCTTGGGTGCTACCTAAAGTTAATTACTATCAATATGCTTTCCGGTGTGCTACCTAAAGTTAATCAGTATCAATATGCTATCTGGGATGCTCACTTAAGTCATTTACTAAAATGCCGTCCACGGTGCTTTCCTAATTTATTGACTATAACTATGTTGTCTGGGGTGCTTTCTGAAGTTTTTCATTATCAATATGCTGTCTGGGGTGCTACACTTAGGTTATTAACTATCAATATGTTGTTTTGGTTGCTTCCTGAAGTTGTATTCTATCAATATGCTGTCTGGGGTGCTTTCTGAAGTTATTGACTATCCATATGCTGTCTGGGGTGTTTCCTGAAGTTAAATTCTATACATATGCTGTCTGTGGTGCTTTCTGAAGTTATTCTCTATCAATTTGCTGTCGGAGGTGCTTCCTGTAGTAATTTACTATCAATATTCTGTCTGGTGTGATTCCTGAAGATATTTACTATCAATATGCAGTCTTAGATGCTTCCTGAAGTTACTTACTATCAACATGCTGTCTGGTGTGCTTCCTGAAGTTATTTAACATCACTATGATGTTTTTGGTGCTTCCTTAAGTTATGTACTATCAATATGGTGTTTTTTGTGCTTTCAGAAGTTAAAAATATTTACAATCAATATGGTGTCTGGTGTTCTTCCTGAAGTTAATTACTAACAATATGCTGTCTTGTGTACTTCCTGGAGATTATTAATATCAATATGCTGTCTGGTGTACTTCCTGAAGTTTATTACTATGAATATGCTGCCTGGTGTTCTTCCTGGAGTTAATTGCTCTCAGTATGATGTTTTGGTGCTTCCTGAAGTTATTAACTATTAATATACTGTCTTGTGTTCTTCCTGAAGTTTCTTACTATCAATATGATGTCTGCGGTGCTTCCTGAGGTTATTCACCATCAATAGTTTGTCTGGTGTGCTTCCTGAATGTATTTACTATCAATATGATATCTTAGGTGCTTCCTGAAGTTATTTACTATCAATATGATATCTCAGGTGCTTCCTGAAGTTATTTACTATCAATATGCTGTCTGGTGTGCTTCCTGGAGTAATTTACTATCAATATGTTGTTTTGGGTGCATGCTGACGTTATTTACAATGAATATGGTGTTTTGAGTGCTTCCTGAATTTTTCACTATCAATATGGTGTGTGAGATGCTTCCTGAAGTTATTCACTATCAATATGCTGTCTGTTGTACGTCTGTCTGGTGTGTTTCCTGAAGTTATTTACTATAAATATGTTGTTTTGGATGTTTTCTGACGTTATTTACTATCAATATGAAGTTTTGAATGCTTTTTGAATTTTTCACTGTCAATATGATGTCTGGTGTGCTTCCTGAAGTTAATTACTACAAATTTACTGTATTGTGTGCTTCCTGAAGTTATTTACTATAAATTTGCTGTCTTGTGTGCTTCCTGAAGTTATTCACTATCAATATGCTGTCCGGGGTGCTTCCTTAATTTATTTACTATTAATATGCTGTCTGGTGTGCTTCCTGAAGTTATTTTGATCGATATGCTGTCTGAGGTGCTTCCTGAAGTTATTAACTTTTAATTTGCTGTCTTGTGTGCGTCCTGAATTTATTCACTGTCAATATGCTGTCTGAGATGCTTTCTGAAGTTATTCACTACGAACATGCTGTCTAAGGTGCTTTTTGAATTTACTTTCTACCATTATGCTGTCTGGTGTGCTTTCTGGAGTTATTCACTATTAATATGTTGTCTGAGGTGCTTCCTGGAGTTATTCACTATCAATATGTGTTCTGGTGTGCTTCCTGAAATTATTCACTATTGATATGATGGATGAGGTGCTTCCTGAAGTTATTTTCTATTAACATGCTTTCTTGTGTGCTTTCTGAAGTTATTCACTACCAATATGCTGTCTGGGCTTCTTCCTGAAATTATTCACTATCAATATGCTGTCTGGTATGCTTCCTGAAGTTATTTACAATCAATATGATGTTTTGGGTGCGTCCGGAAGTTATCTATAATCAATATGCTGTCTTAGGTGCTTCCTGAAGTTATTTACTATATATATGACTATATATATATAGTATATATATACTATATATATGACTACATGTGCTTCCCGAAGTTATTCACTATCAATATGCTGTCTAGTGGTCTTTCTTAAGTTATTCACTATCAATAGGATGTTTGATGTGCTTCCTGAAGTTTTTTTGCTATTAATATGGTGTCTGAGGTGCTTCATGAAGTAATTCACTTTCCCTATGCTGTCTGGTGTGTTTCTTGAAGTTTATCACTATGATTATGCTGTCTGGTGTGCACCTTGGTGTTATTTACTATCAATGTGCTGTTTGGGGTGCTTCCTGAAGTTATTTACTGTTAATATGCTGTCTGGTGTGCTTCCTGAAATTATTTACTATCAATATGGTGTCTGTGATGATTCCTGAAGTTATTTACTGAAATGCATACACAGTACCTAAAATCACAATTGTCTTTTACAATCGTAATCGAAAATGGTGTGTTTGTTTATTTTAGAGAATGAGTGGGACGTTTCCATAAACGAAAAAGACATAACGAAGATAGAGGCCATGATTGATAAAAGACAGACACCGTTTACATATGAAACCTTTAGGCGTGCGATAAGCATCTTAGATGGTCAAACAAAAATTTTAAGACGTTTATGTCGCTTGGTTTCGGAAGATGTATTGACATTACTTGATCCTAGAAAAATCATTAAAGTTTATATGGCAACCTCTGCCAGCAACCCCGATATTACAATTATTGTAGTGTCACGTAGCCCAGTTCCAGTACCAAAGTATAAAGGTTATCCAGTGTATGTGAAAGACATAAGCAATGCAGTTTTAGAAGACAAAGCCATTGACAAGAACATATTACGTATGAGTTCGTCGAACAAAGCAAAATTAAAAGTTGTACAACAAGAACTGAAGCAAAAGATGCTGACCATGACGTCTGTTATGAAAGACGTATCAAGGACCTATTTGAGGTATCCAAATGTTTCTCAAATATCATACAGTACAGTCAAGGCCACAAATTTTTCATACGACAACAAAAAGGTTGATACCATTGTATGCGAGCCGGCTTTATGCGTAGTTCTGTATGTATTCGCCAAGGGATGGATTCCTGTTGGATGGGACAGTTTTCCCGCTATATTTCAAGAGTATCGGGTTGATGTAAGGGAGTTCTATGAACTAGACATGCAGATAATCACCGACCACCAATGCAAAACCTTTCCGTGTTATGTTTACGAAAAAAGATACATAACAACACAAGGGCTTTTGAAGCGACGGAGCGATTCAACTGAGTTTGGTCTTACATGTGCTCATTCTGTAGTGGTCATAGAAAAAGAAAAATACAAACGTTCTCTGGCTTTGAACAAAGATGGGAACTATATTGCTTTAGACAGAGAAGATTTGAAAAAGCTTGTTCCGGATGAAAATGTTGGAATTGAACGCTTAGCGTATGGAACATTGGCAGAAAAGGAAGATGACATAGGAGCATTTGTTGACGTTGCACTTATACAAATCGACACGCAATCGAACATTTATAGTGAGAGCCTAACCGAGCTTATAAAGAAAGGTAACTTATAAGTATCAGATTATCTGAAGTTCTAGATTGTGCATAAACACCTATGAATTGTGAAACTGTCGGCCATTGACTTTAACAAAAAGTTACCTTTTATTCAATCTTAGAAACCATAAATTTCTAGATTTTGTTAAATTTTGAAGATCAATGTGCCTTAGCGGCTCCTGCTTTTTATCCCTTCAATTGTCAAAAAAAAAATTGCGATGGACCATGTCTTTTATCGTATCTGAGTTTGATCAAGTTTGTCTTTTATTGTTTATCGTAAAATATGATCAGCTCATATGTAACATCATAAGATACTAAATTGAATACACCTGTCAAGCTTATGCCATGCCCGTGATATCATTGCACTGGACAAACAATGAAAACTTACTTTCTAAGCAAGTTTAATTCAAATGCTATTCATTGCTCGGGACTTTACAAAGGAAAATAACTTTCTTGTTAAGGAAAACGAAACTGATTTCTAGCCATAAATAACATGATATTCAGCAAGTATATACACACCTTTATTAATTCGCACCTTCCATCCATGAGTCCTTGTGGTCGTCCGTCAATATTTGCATCCGCCTTTTCTTGTATTCCGGCTGAAACCTTGTCATGCATGATGCTATGTTCAAGCAAATTGTCAAATATGTTAGGCAAACTAATACGATTTGTCGTAATAAGGCTCATGTTGCTCCCCCGAAGGGTCAAGGTCCGAAATGGAGGTTGATCATCATCAAATGCTGCGTATATACACATGTATATTAGCGGTCCTGTCCTTGTTGTAGTATTATCACGTAGGGCATCTAACCTGACAATATTAAATCGACATCAAAGTCAACCCACAGTACAAATGTTAATGAACGGTATCGTATTTATCAATTGTAAAGTTATGTTCATTTAATATCAGAAAACAAAAAAGCTATACTCACGTATTTGCAAGTGAACAAAATACACTGGTGTTTAGTAGACTTGTATGACATTGAGTTGTTTTCCATAAGTTGACTATTTTATAAATATGACTCTAGGTACTAGTAGAAAATGAATCTTATCTATAACTGAAACGCAGACAAAAGACATTTACTTATTTATTTCCAAGATAGTACGCCATATAAATGGATGGTATACGTGTACATGAATTCAGCCACATGCATACTTTAAATAGTTATAAATAACGGGATATGATTTTTGAACTACTTAAAAGACACCGTTGATGCAAATCTTATCAAAATTGAAAGTTCGTGTTTTATTTTCAGGTTTTAAAAAACCATTTGAACCCAAGTACAATTACAGCAAAAAAGAAGATACCGTTTACGCCGGGGATATAGTATTAAAGTTTGGAAACGCAAGCAGCCTTACATTTGGTACTATAGCTGAGTTCTCATACGTAATTGTAGATGATAAGCCATTCCTCATAAATGTCTTAGGTGCATTCAGGTCAAAGAAAAAGAAAACTAGACGACCCTTCTCTGTCAATGGGGATTCAGGTGCACTGGTTTTTAAGGTCAACCCTTCACTTTTAAAGGCTAAGGTTCTTTCTACCTTAAACTTTAATAAGGAAAATAATGAGGACACAACACCTACATCAAATTTTTTGTCTCTTGTTGGGATGGTCCATGGCTCTCCAAAAGGCGATAAAACGACTACGTATTGTACGCAGATAACACCAAGCCTGACAGCTTTAGGCCAAGACTACACATTTTGTCAATGAACTGTGACACCTCAATAAATGTTCGATAGCAGTTAAAGAACTAAACTTATATCATGGAGACTTTTTATGAAACATAGTCGTAGCAAACTGTGTTGTTCGAGTGATGTATTGCTGTGATTATGCTATCATATTGTTGCTTGTATTATTATGCAGTAATAAAACTACAGCTTGTACTAAAGACAAAATAGTTGATAACTAATATTTCCATACTGATTTAAGTAAACACTATGTTCTAAAGTTTACAATATGTTAGAAATTTATCTATTTTTATGAACTTTACGAAATCATTAGTTGTATACAATTGTTAAGAAAATCAAATTAAATAATTGCCCATGGCTTTTAACACAATTTAATTCTTATCAGACAGATGCTATACATTTAGTTAGAAAATATATTATAATAATAATGATCACTCGAGGAGACTTAAAATAAATATATTTTTTTAAGATTTATCTTAATACTATAGCTTTCGATCGCAATTGGCATGTTGATTAGAGTTTTTATTATGATTATAAGTAACAATTTTTGAAGGTAATGGAGATTGGGTGTTTGTTATAACGCACAATGTCAGATAAGTATTCTAAGGTTATTGGTAACTGTTTTGTCTATGCAATCATCTTAAGTATGTATATATTTTTATAGTTGTCGACTTCAATAAACTTCCATCTCATCGGAGTGAAAGTTTGCCTATTGCCAACATTATGCCTTGTTCCAAACTCGAAGATTAAATTTTAAATGATCAATTTTAATATAAATACATGATACCATGTTTGAAGTGTCCTTTATTCCTTTATTTATTAAAGGGTTGCTTGAAACACAGTTGTTACTTCAAGGACATCGAGTTATGTGCATTTTAACTTTTTTTTCATAAAAAATAAATAACTAAAACTGAATTTCATGATAAAAAACGATTGTTTTCTTAGAAATTAAAAGAGACCAATGATAACCGTATAAGTATTCTATTATCACGAGAGGCTAACATTTATTTGGAGTGAAAATTTGCTTTTCACTCTAATGATGACTTGTTCCAAACTTGCAAATAAAATGTTATATGATCTATTTTATCATTAGTATATGTTTGAATGATCCTTCATTCCCTCTGTAAAAAGTATAATATTAAAATGATTGAAACACTATTGTTACTTTAGGGACATGAACTTATGGCAAGTAATTTATGACTAAAAACTGAAATTTGAAAACGGCAACATCGTTTTCTTTGCATTTTAGGAAAAACGTTGCCTTGGCAACCAAAGGGTTACAATTGTTATACCTTTTACATAAAATACTTATTGCGTATCTTTAACTGATGTTTTCTGTATATACGTTGATAATCATTAAGAAGAAAACATTAAGAAACTCACGTTTTTCTTGTGAAACCTGTTATACAAAGAACCTCAATTTGGCATTTCATAAAACAAATTGGATTTGTCTTGGAGTAAGAATAAGCTTCGAGAATAAGATTTTAACTCAATTTTGCCAAAATACCTCATCTAATCCAAAAATCACATAGTGAATCACCAATGTTTGTACTGTACAAAGAAAAAACAATAGAAACTCTGAATAAATATATTTTTATTTTGTCCAATATGTTTGTAATGCCTCATAATTTTGAATTGTACATTTATCAATGCTCATTTTATCATATATTTGTGACATGATTGAATCTTGATATACTTGAAACTTTATTAATGACTTAAAAACTTAACTTACAATGCGTGAGTACAATCTATTTTATGTACAATCATTTTCATCGATTTATTAATAAAAGTATTAAAATAATCAGTTGATGTTTGTTTCTGACAACAAAGATTTCGGTCATTTAATAAAATCGCGTGTTTAACTAATATTTTTCAAAAACGATGTTTGCTTCCTTGTGATGTTATTCCAAATTATTGTTTGTAGTGCAGTAGAAAATATTGTTTTATTCATCAATAACGTAAACAAAGTAAAAGAATCGAGTAATTTTTTGAGGTCACCATGGCATTGTTCCAGTCATTCATTTATAAAGATATGTCGATGCATGATGTCTATATTGTTATACGTTGTGTCTCTTGTTCCGCGTCTGTTATGCCGTAACGTTGCGCCTTAACAAATATCGCTGGGCTTGTCTCTGTAGTTCTCATTGTATAAATAATACTTAAGCCATAAGGCTGGTTATGTCGACACGCCGTTTAATTTATGTTTACAGGTTACTTATTTCTTTCGAAATATTTTTATCTCTTAATCAGCAACAGTCTTACTATACCCAAAGAAAGCACATCGATTCATATGCGATATAATTAGCTAAATACAAACATAACGACTTGAATTTTTAATTACATATATTAATAAATACAGTCCACAAAGCTTTTACAATGTACATGCTGAAATGCTTTTTAAATAGTAATAACGCAAAACAAATATGACAACATAGTTTCTTGTTATTCAGAATAAAAGTTTACGATAGGTTACGGAAAGTTTAAACGTAATTTAACCCTGAACGTTCCATTGTGATACCTGCGGATGCCCTACGATTTCAAACGAAACACACAGCGCACCAAGACATAACGTGTTACGTAATATTACGAAGATAATTATAAATTATTGTTTTAGGAATATTTGTTTTAAGTCAACTGAGGGCTTAAATGGGCCGCATGAAATGGGCCGCATGAAACACATCTACGTCTGAAAAGACTTACATGAGCATTAACATAACAAGGTCAGGTTCGAGATTAAAGTAAAGTGGCAACAGCAACAAAATAATTGCACATGCCCGATACAAACATGGTCATAGAGACATACATAATACTTGAAAAGACATACTCATTTATAACAAATAGTAAAGCGTCACATTAAACGATTAAAAAGCATGTAGCGAGTATTCAAGAAACGATTTTCATTCCAGAGATGAGTTTTTTTACTATCCAGATGAGTTGGATTATCTAAAAATCGCGAGAATATCATTAACAGTAATTGTTTTAGATCGATTAAATTAGATAACAGAGGTCTTAAGTTGGTCCGCATGATCATGACGTTAACGCCTATACAAGAAAATCTTATTAGATTGTTTTAAATTAGTTAAACAGTAAAACATCTGCAATGTGCTATCAACCTTACACGATGTTTGAAAGTTCGAATATTTGTCGGCTTGAACAATTATATTTTATTTAACAATTTCTTTTATCTCTTTTCGGAGCTCATGAAAATATCAAATGATATTGCAGTCAACTTTTTAAAAACGGCTAATATATCACTGATAGAAGACTGCTGACAGTCACATTAGAGTAATATCAAAGTTGATTATGCATGTAAGCGATTTGAACTACCATTGCAGTATGCAGTATGAAGATAACGAAAGGCTTAAACACGCGGCCTGTATCCTTATCGATGAGAGGGTACACACTTATTATGATTAGTCAAACGGATTGGATGTTTATGATGTCACGTGGACATTTATGGTTCTTTGCAAAATGAGAATGTTTGTGGACAACTTTAACTTGCAGTATGTGCACGAGCGGAAAAGAAACGCGGCTTGTTGATATTTCGATGAAAACGCATGCACGGCTTTTCAAAAAGATGCTTATGGATATCCGCGCAGCAAGTGGGTCAAAGTGAACGAACAATTCAAAAGTGAGACTGAAGGTTCAAACGACAACACGGAAGAAGAGTTAGCATCAAATATAGCCTTACTAGAGGAAACGCCAAAATATAAGCTCTGAATACGTACTATTATTATTTAGAAATTATTGTCCCTGCAAGGCTTCCGTGAAGCACATATTAATGTGAATATAAACTGTAATATAATACTATTTTATTATGATAATTGAAATGTCAATAAATTGAAATCATCATGGATAATTGGATCGCCGTCATATATTAACTTGAGAGTGCGTTGAAATCATCGTGAATATAGGAGTTAACACCAAGTGAACACAATAATATTTTTCGGCTATTGATGAGAAATTTTAATAAAAAAAACATGGATTTAACGAATCCGTTTTTATTTGACAATATTTTCACTCAGAATCATTTATAATATATCAACTTTAATAATCGGAGGCCTATGGATTTGGTTATTAGCATTAAACCTAACGAATGACGATTCCTCAATGTCAATGAATTAAAGGCCGCCATTTATAACATAAAGAGAACATATCTGAGACGAAAGCTTTACTAATATTTTTTGTTATAAAAGAGGTTATAAAATACCACTGTTAGTTGTACTATACACGAAGCCTGTGGTACAGGTAAATGTTCCAGTCAAATGTGGTTGGTAGATATCACACTAGTGTGTTCTAGAAAATGGTCCGACTCTTACATATAACGTGCCCTTAAGATCTTGGAGCGCCATTTCCTTTTCCCGTGCGAGAGCCTACTCTAACCTGTATGACATGAATGGTCAAAGCTGTTTTTGGTATCGACCACATCCTTGCATAAATAGCACATACCTGAATTACGTAGCTCACTAAAACCAGGTCTCGGTACACGTGCAGATATTTGTACATAAAGTATTTCACAGCATTTCTAATCAATGAATTGCTATGCATTTGACACTTAAAGTAATTGGTGAATACCAGTAAATATCAACGTTAACATTAAATATATTTTAATTGAAGGTATACATTATAACTTCTTAAATCACTGTGACCATTACAAAAATGTTGGAAAAAGGATCCATCAAGCACCTTAATAAAACATTCAAAGTCCATGGGTTACGGTTAGGTTAAATCTAACTACGTTCACAATCTGTTGGTTAAGGTTTGGTTAAATCCAACCTTATTCGAATTCCGTAGATTTAGGTTAGGTTAAACCCAGCTACGTTCAAAGTCCTTGTGTAAAAGTTATGTTAATGCCAGCTATGTCCTTGTGTTAGGTTAAGGCTAAATCCAACTACATTGAGTCCATGAGTAAGGGATCGGTTAAAACCAACTACGTTCAAATTATAAAATTATACTTTGGTTAACGTAAGGTAAAGTACCGGCCAAGATGCAAACGTCGTTTGAAGAACATAAATTTAAATTTTAAAAGAAAAACATTTTTTATTTTGTTTTGAGGTTCAATATTAAGCAAGCATAATACATATTTCCCTTGCAACGTATGAAGCTGTAATTAGGAGTTGAGCAATTTCAAAGATAGAAGATATTATCAGATTTCCAATCAAAAAGCATTAACGTTTTACCGGAAATGTCCTTATACAAAATAAATGTGTTTATGAGTAAATTTATAATAACTACATAATCAACAGTGTTCTGAGGTTTTGGGGTGAATGCAGCTATTTAAGATTTTCAATTGTGTTACCAGGAAATTAAATTTATCCACTATTTTTCATTATTTTTTAATTACTTACTTATTTGAAAATTAATCATCAAGAACTCTCAAGACTTTGTTGATTAGGTAGTTTTGCGCATTTGGACAATCAAACAAAGTAATGATGTCGAAAGACTTTCCTGAAATAATGTGAGTGCTTCTTGATCTAAAACTGATACAATCTTCTTTTGAAAAAAATATGTTTAACTACTTAATTCCGCAAAATATGTCACAAAGAAAGCATGCTTTTACTCCCTAAAATGATCGTTCCCCAAAAGTAAATAAAACATTTGAACTTTTGAAACGGTTTAATTTTTTACCTTCCCCACCCTTTTTGAACTGTGGAAGGTCCTTAAATCAAATTACTTTTAAAGTCTTTTTGTTATGCTAAGGTTAAAGCAAGGCTCGTCCAAAGTCATTGGGTAAAGTTAGGGTTAAATACAACTACGTCCAAAGTCATTGGGTTAAGTTAAGGTTAAATACAACTACGTCCAAAGTCATTGGGTTATGTTAAGGTTAAATACAACTACATCCAAAGTCATTGGGTTAAGTTAAGGTTAAATACAACTACGTCCGAAGTCATTGGGATAAGTAAAGATTAAATACAACTACGTCCAAAGTCATTGGGTTAAGTTAAGGTTAAATACAACTACGTCCGAAGTCATTGGGATAAGTAAAGATTAAATACAACTACGTCCAAAGTCATTGAGTTAAGTTAAGGTTAAATACAACTACGTCCAAAGTCATTGGGTTAAGTTAAGGTCAAATACAACTACGTCCAAATTCATTGCGTTATGTTATTTAGTTTTTTTTTGTTTTTTACATTGCATAAGGGAATGATTAGGTTTTGTTTTTTACATTGCGTAAGGTAATGATTAGTTTTTTTGCTTTGATTTCTTTGCATCTGGTAATGGTTAGTTTTTGTTTCGTACATTGCATTAGGTAATGATTAGTTTTTGTTTTTTACATTGCATAAGGTAATGATTAGTTTTTTGTTTTGTTTTCTTTGCATCTGGTTATGGCTAGTTTTAGTTTGGTACATTGCATTAGGTAATGATTAGTTTTTGTTTTGTACATTGCATTAGGTTATGATGAATTTTTGTTCTGTAAATTGCATTTTTATATAAATGGGTTAATAATAGGTTCTATGGCAATTTTGAAACCTATTACAGTGGCTGAATTCATCCGTTTACCACTTTATTCTTTATCTCAGCAAATAACATCGTTTTCAATACATCCATACGCATACAAACGTCTTTCGAGCGACCTTATTTGACAGCTTGTGATTAAGGTAGATAGCATGTATATTGGTAACGTCATGTTTACCGCGATGTTACATAGCTGAGCTAATGCTATCTTTAAAACATACTTGACAGGTTTTTGCAATACGGATGTAATGATATCAGCTGTCAAAATACTAATGCCCGATCTATAGAATATGAATTTAAAGTTATACTTTCGAACAATATACGCCATTATATAGCGCATAATTTTACAATAAGACTTTGTTATTTTTATTTAAAAAACAGATAATAGGACATCCTATGGTACATGGTCGACATACGTTATGATTTTTTCATAAAGCAAAACAAATATAAAAACTACATATAGCAAAACAAGTATCTGTAATTTTTTGGCCTAAATGCTTAGTAAAATCGTAACAAATTAAGCACGAGGACCACGGGCTACTTTAATTACTTAATCCACCGAATATGTAAAAAAGGAAAAAGACGAACTAAACAGAATAATAAATGTGGAAGTAAACGTGTATATATGGATATGGATGTAAGAAAATTATGATGTGATCGTGTTATTCGTTATTGTTTTTGTTTTTTTGAAATGCATGAACAATCTACACGAGATTAGGAATATACTGATAGGTAGGTAATGTTTGAATGTTATAATAAGATGTTTGGCAAATGCCCCCAATTAATTTAGAACTATTTTATTTGATTGAAAAAAATCCCAATATATTTAATATATTTGGATGCGTACGAACATATCTTTTCCTATAACGTTGATCATTACAGTATCTACCCACAAGGAGATAGTGAAAACGATCTCCCAAGTCTAGAATACAATATCCTTCTTCATAAGGGGTATTATTCCAGCGTCCTGTTTCAATGGTAAATTTTAAGTTCATGGTTCATAGTTTGCAAAAGGATATGGCCTTTTTCGATGGGATCATTTTAAGGTAAGGCTCAAACTGCATATACTCCTTTATGAAACGGTCATGTTTCCCTTTATTTGAAATTGTCCTGGACTCTGACCATGTTTGAATTAATTGGTCTAATAAAACTCCTTTAATAATCTGAGCATGTTTCTGTCGTTTTTCACATAAGTATTGCTTGAGATAATATAAAATTTGCTATAACTTTTATATTTTTTCTTTGTTCAAACATACCTTTCACAACAGTATTCTATCACAAACGACGATACGCTGTTATTGAAATTGAACATGGATTTGTAATGGTTTTCGAATATCAGCCATTATATTAATCAAAAAACGAGTTAAATATGTCTTTGGGAGAATCTATCGGTTGCATTATATGCATGTATTCAGCGCCGAAAAGTTACAAAGTGAATATCTGCATAATGTGTATCTCGCTTTGAGTTCCAAACACTTAAAATATCTAACAATATGGGAGCCGGTGACGGGGGTGGCCATCTACAGTAAGGACAGTGAATTCAGTAGCTTGCACTGTCAAAGATATAACATCTGACGCTTAGAAACAATAACAAATATTGTTTTTGTGCATATGCGGGGTTACACGTGTGTAAATCTTTGGTGGTTTGTATGTTATCATCCACATGTGAAACATATTGCTTTATTCAGTAATATATTCCAGTCATAAGAGCACATTTTAGGGACAGTGTGAAAGAGGAAAGTAACAAGAACTTAATTCATTAACAAGCACTCCATTAAAGCAAAGTGTATTTGTCTGAAAATGACACCACCACCTCAATGATATCGGGAAGGAAATGACACCACCACCTCAATAGTATCGGGAAGGAAATGACACCACCACCTCAATGGTATCGGGAGGGAAATGACACCACCACCTCAATGGTATCGGGAAGGAAATGACACCACTACCTCAATGGTATCGGGAGGGAAATGACACCACCACCTCAATGGTATCGGGAAGGATATGACACCACCACCTCAATGGTATCGGGAAGGAAATGACACCACCACCTCAGTGGTATCGGGAAGGAAATGACACCACCACCTCAATGGTATCGGGAGGGAAATGACACCACCACCTCAATGTTATCGGGAGGGAAATGACACCACCACCTCAATGGTATCGGGAAGGAAATGACACCACCACCTCAATGGTATCGGGAAGGAAATGACACCACCACCTCAATGGTATCGGGAAGGAAATGACACCACCACCTCAATGGTATCGGGAGGGAAATGACACCACCACCTCAATGGTATCGGGAAGGAAATGACACCACCACCTCAATGGTATCGGGAAGGAAATGACACCACCACCTCAATGGTATCGGGAGGGAAATGACACCACCACCTCAATGGTATCGGGAGGGAAATGACACCACCACCTCAATGGTATCGGGAAGGAAATGACACCACCACCTTAATGGTATCGGGAAGGAAATGACACCACCACCTCAATGGTTTCGGGAAGGAAATGACACCACCACCTCAATGGTATCGGGAAGGAAATGACACCACCACCTCAATGGTATCGGGAAGGAAATGACACCACCACCTCAATGGTACCGGGAAGGAAATGACACCACCACCTCAATGGTATCGGGAAGGAAATGACACCACCACCTCAATGGTATCGGGAAGGAAATGACACCACCACCTCAATGGTATCGGGAAGGAAATGACACCACCACCTCAATGGTATCGGGAAGGAAACGAACTTTGATGGCCCGTTTTTTATTAATCAGAAAATTATACATATTCCCGTCTAAAACCCAAACTATGTAAAGACTTTCGCCAACTATTTATAGCCAACTTTTTCACAGCAGTTAATTACTGAACAGTCGAAGGTTTCACAAGGTTGATAGTGAACACTATGAAAGAATGCACATTTATATGAGTCAGCATTTATAGAGTTAAATGGAGTTTGGTAGAATCGACATCGCAATTCGATTTTAAAAAAAAAAACTAATAAAAAAGGACTTACTTCATTAAACTGTCCAAATATTGACAAGTTTGCTTAAAAAATTACCTAACAAATAATAATTATATTATGATTTTCATTATAACATATAAAGAGCATGATGTTGTTTTTTGTTTTTTGTATCATCATTACATAAAGTTCTACCATAGTTTCTGTTTTTGTAGATGATGTAATTGATATATTTTACTATCAAGACGCATTCGCTTACAAACATCCTGTGTTTTTCCGTGTTGTACTACTCACAGGTCTCACAAAGACCGAAACGCGTGAAATGGTTCCGAATAGAGATCTGAATGACAGAAGCTCTAGATATAGCGTTACGATAAAAGTTCTGCTGTCACCGCATTAATATTGAGGGTTTGATGATGCTGATTTTAATCTAAAAAAATCTGTACTATATGGAATATGTTTAAATTCATACACAGCTTGGAAATCATATTGACTGGCCTAGAGTTTTATCTAATATGATTTTTCAAGCAGTTAAGTCTTTACAATTTAAATAACATATAATTATTTAACTCATTAGTTTTTTAAGTCCGTGATCCAAACTAGTCAATCTGTTTTGCAACATCGTACTTAGATCAAATTATTACAAAAGTTGAATACTATCCCAAAGCTACCAATATCACACCTAAACAGTTGTCTAAACTATTGTTAAAATTGCAATAATATAACAATAAGAGTATTATATCGAATTTAATTTTGTTAAACATATAGAGCGGGCACCGGTGTAATAATAAGCCTTGAACACGCTGACAGTAGACACCATGGGTCATAACTCCTCGTTGAAAATTCACACTGACAACATTTCTATATTAAATTGTGGTCAGCACAATTATTGACACCTGATCAAAGTTGACATTTGATCAATCATGCGGTCAAATTACGGTTATCACAATTTAAAATAAACATCAGAGGTCGAACAAACTCACAGTTGTCTCTCGAAAAAAGCAACTTGTGCAAGGTTACTAGAAAGAGTCTTTGCACTATATCGCCAAGCCGATACGTATGAAGGGTTCTAACTGCTAATAATTGTCAATTCTTTAAACTATGTGGGCTTTGTCTTCTATATGTGTAAATGTCTGTGTTCTTTACACTGACATTTGTCATCAAATTTACACATATGTACGGACACCTGTAAAGTAAATAAAACTATCAGAGATAAAAAGTGATAAATACTGCAATTTGTGATTTTATCATACATACCTGAGTGGCGAGTAAACATTGAATGTCAAGATTTGAAGGCGAAAACGTACCTCATCATTTAAAAACAGTTTTAAAATTTAGTGTTAACTCAAAGATGGCATCAATCAATGAAACTTCTGTAGTCACTGGCGTTACAACGGAGGCAATTGATGCAACTTCTGTAGTCACTGGCGTTACAACGGAGGCAATTGATGAAACTTCTGTAGTCACTGGCGTTACAACGGAGGCAATTGATGAAATTTCTGTAGTCACTGGCGTTATAACGGAGGCAATTGATGAAAGTGCCAACGACGGGAAGTCTACCACGATGAGGCATTGGCAAGAAGACAAAGGAGTTCCTGAGAGCTTGCTGTACACTTATGAGAACAGTTTGTGGACAGATGTGACACTGGAATGTACAACAGAGGTCAGTAGTATAATTACTATATCATGATTTAAACGTAAGGTTCACAAATAAACAACGCGAAACGTTTTTTATTTAAAGGTAATTTCACATCGATAACGATGTTATTTAGAAGTACTTAAGGGCATTCAGATTCGGTTTTTCAAACAAGTTTGAATTATTTTATTTCGTTTAATTATGCCAGTGTAGTCAACTGAATTCGGCTATGTTTGTTTTTGAATATAAAATGCAAGGGTTTGGAAAACTCCAGGATGATAAGAAAATAAATATTTCGAAATTACGTACACATTTATGATGTATCGAGTATTGAAAGTATGTGTTTTCATATGTATTATAATTTACAAAATTACTTTTAAAGACTATCGTTTATATTTCTTTAAGCAAGCTTCATATTCCATCAGAGCATCGCAGTAGTCATATTATTTATAACTGAACCATACACTCGTCACCATGTCCGTTATTTCATTCGTCTATCGAATAATCGTCAGTTACAATATATTTTTATTAGCATTTACTCATTCGAATTTTAGATCAAGCTCAACATTAAAGTACATCAGCATGGGGGAGTGTCCTATCATTTTGCTCTTACCCCAAAGGTCAATGTCACACTTATATGTGGATTGTCTATTACTTCGACAAGGCCGTCGCCATGACTTTTCTCACGTTCCTGTAACAGCTGTTCTAGTTATGCGAAATTGAATGTTGTGTACATTTAAACTATATCTATTCCGTTTGTATAACTTATGTTTGGTATATCCATACCACCATATGACCATTAAATATCGCTTTTCTATACAACATAGTATAACAGTAGAATTGTGTGTGTCTTCACAGTGAGATAGAGGGTGATTGTACACCAAATTTTAAAACGTGATAAAAAAAAACTTTATAACAGTAGAATGTTGTGTGTTTAAGCCATAGCATAACAGTGAAACAGTGTGTGTTTAAGCCATAGCATAACAGTAAAACAATGTTTTTAAACCATAGTATAACAGTAGTGCGCTGTGTGTTTAAACCGTAGTATAACAGTAGAACGACGTGTGTTTAAACCATAGTATAACAGCAATACGTTGTGTGTTTAAACAATAGTATAACAGTAGTACTTAGTGTGTTTAAACCATAATATAACAGTAGTACTTAGTGTGTTTAAACCATAATATATCAGTAGTATTGTGGGTTTAAACCATAGTATAACAGTAGTACTTTGTTTATTTTAACCGTAATACAACAGTAGTACGTTGTTTGTTTAAGCCATAGTATAAGAGTAGTACGTTGTTTGTTTAAGCCATTGTATAAGAGTAGTACGTTGTGTGTTTAAACCAAAGTATAAAAGTAAAACGTTGTGTGTTTTAACCATAGTATAACAGTAGAACGTTGTGTGTTTAAACCATTGTATAACAGTAGTACATTGTGTGTTTAAACAATAGTTTAATAGTTGTGCATTGTGTGTTAAATCCATTGTATTAATGTAAAACGCTGTGTGTTTAAACCATATTATAACAGCAGTGCGTTGTGTGTTAAAGCAAAAGTATTAATGTAAAACGGTGTGTGTTAAAACCATATTGTAATAGCAGAACGTTGCGTGTTTAAACCATGGTAAAGCAGTAGTACGTTGTGTGTTTAAACCATGGTATATCTTTAGAACGATTTGCGTTTATCTTCAGTCAGGTGGTCATGTGACCGCGAAAACGCCTTCTTTTCTATTTTGAAAAATTATCAATAGTTAAGCGAACAACTGACCTCAATAACAACTCACTCGGAAGGATAAATACACTGGCAAAGAAAATCGGCCAGAAAATCGGCATCATGTACAAAAATTATTTCCACTTAACCCATCCGCAAATGCTGAAAATGTGCAGCATTCAACGATAGTGAAATCTCTTTCTGTGGTGAATGAAAAACTCACTTACAACATGAATTCTCTCTTTGCCGGTGCAATTCTGAACATCCAATACGTTATTGTTCAATATCAAAATAAATTAAATCCATTGAACATGTGGCGATTGTTTGCAAACACTCGTGATCTGTGTAGTCTGTGACTTGCGGAATAATTGTTTCATGAGTATATACTGTTTAGTGCCTGATCCACGTATATGCACTTTTATACGCTTTTTATGATTTGAATTGATACTGACGAATAGAAATGCAAATGTTTTGGCTACAAACGTATTGATTAAAAAGTGAGCTGTTTTGAGAACTATCTGAGAGGCGCATTTAACATGGATACAAAGTGTCCCGACGTCTACAGGGAAACAACAGTTGTCCCCCTTTTTTAAAGTATCTGAATATTTATAATAATATATATAAGGTGAATTATTATATTTATATCAGTAAAGTTACAGGATAAATATAACTAATGAAAATTACCGGGACAAGTCCATTTGCCAACTATTCAAGCAAATATCCTGTTCAGAGGCTCAAAGCTCGTGCCCGAAAGACAATGGGCGAGAGAAACAATACGTACAAGCATCTCAAACAAACAACACATGCATCGACCTAGCTTTATCAATGAATGTTTCGGCCAACGGCTCACCCGATAAATTCACCCGCCTTGCCAGATAAACTTCCTTCATTCATGACACTTACCTAGTTTTTTTATTCTGTTTACATCATACTGTAACATATCGGTGCTGTGTCTATATGCTATAGTACAGCAATGACATGTTGTGTGTGCTTACATCAATGTTTTCTGTCATTACAGAATGGAGACACGCAATTCATAAAAGCCCATAAAGATGTATTGGCTTCCCGAAGCACTGTTTTTGAGGCTATGTTGTTTGGTCCAGCGGCTGACAAAGAGGATATAGTAAAGATTACAACGTTCAGATACGAACTCATGGACTTACTTATAAGGTAAGTTATCATACATGTTCATTGAGTTTGTTTTTATTGTTGCGTTTCGCAGTTCTTGTTTTTTTCTGAGACGTAACCATTAGTTTAAATGGTCTATGTAACAGGTATAAATACATTTATGGGATAATGGACGTAGTGGAGGTGGGGTCCTTTTTAATGCGGCATGCATGGACATCTTGTTAATTTGCGTTCGTAAATCACTTATCCCCTATCCATTCGATTTTCAATGCATGTTATTACTTTTTAAAAATACTGGTGTTAATAAAATGTGTGGGACCATCCCGACAGTGCCCAATACTTCTGTCTTATCCTGCAAACCTCAAGGGATAAATAGATCCCCTAGTCGCATAACACCCAAGATATTAATCGTTTTCTATATGTGTCATATACGACAAAATAACACATCAAAATATAATTTTATTACCTGGTCTTTTGTGTGTCAAAATTGATGATTTCTTAAAGTCAAATTTCAAAAACCATGTTTAAGGGCAAAACGAAAGCTGTAAACATTTCGGAAATGGTCTGTTGTTGTTGTTTTTTGATTGAACTATCGGTGTTTTCCTTGATTTCACAGGTACTTGTATTCAGAGAAGACACATTTTACCGAAAGCACATCACGCCTCATGTTTGAGATGGCTTATTTTTACCAAGTTCCCGCACTAGTCAACTTATGCAGTCAATATCTTCAAAGCATCGCCAGAGAGGACAACGTTTGTGAGATACTAGACCTTGCTTTGCAATATGACAACGTCGGTCTTAGACAGGCAGCTTGCGATTATATCGATCAAAATGCAACCATAATTATCGAAACAGATAGTTTTGTACATGTGTCCAAACTGTGTCTCGAGTACATTCTTAAAGCTGATACGTTTCACGTTGATGAAAAGACAATACTACGCCGGGCAATAGAATGGGCAAAACTTTATCAGGGCAATGATAGTCTAAACATGGATGAAGATATCAGATTCAACATAACCGTGAAACATTTTCGAAACACCATTGGGAATGCGTTTCAATACATCCGTCTAGGAGCTATGTCTTTTGCTGAATTTTCAGAATGTGCAGGAAGCACTTTGGATGCAGAGGAAATAAAGGACATTCTACTTTTTACAAATATTTGCTCCACAGATGAGTTCCATCAAAATAGATTGCCGAAAAAGAAAATACTTGAACTCAAGAACGGTATATCTTCGTGGACCGCGCATTCATTCAGCAGATCATCTGAATCAATGTATAAGATAACTGTCAAGAAAAATCTTATCTGCGAAGGAATCAAATTTTCCAAACTATCTTTGTCAGCAACATGGGGTAATCCAGGTTATGGCGAGCCCAATCTTGATTTCTCTGTTAATATAACCATCGAAATCACTCGTACAGGACTAAATTTTAGCTTTAAAACAGCTATGCAAGCTTTATCCTTGCACACCATCAAATTCGAATCACCAGTTAACCTTAAAGCATCTAAAGATCCTTACACACTAGTTGTTAAAATAGAATTTCAACCGAATCCTCTCAACATTACAATCAATGCCAACCAGGCTGGCGTAGGATCAGCTACGGTAGAACACGCAGAGGTGGAGTGGAATAATCAGTTCTCCATTTTACACCAAATTCATTTTTCAAACATGTCTAACAGAGAATTGAAAGACAAGGAAAGAAAATGTGGTGATGAAAGATTGATATAGTTTGTTGATGAGGGAATAGTTTACACAGTCACTGGGTTAGATTAAGCATTTTAAATGAATTAGTGTTTTATTGCAATATAATCGACGCAAGCTTCGTACATTTTCTAAATAAATCATTTTGAGTATTTTTACTATCAATTTCAAAAGCAGTACATGTTTTGGTCAGTTCCGAGTAGTGTATTTGGTTTGGCAAGTACAACATAACGCGGAACACTCATAATATTTAATTGAAGTTCTTTATTTTAATGCAAACATTATTTGGGGACTGCCACACTTCTGGTAAACAGTCAGTTAACAGTGATAACTAGAGTGTATTACAACCAGTCTAAATAAATGGTTTGAATATCGCTTGAAGTATTTCAAAACTAGTAATTCTTTTTGACATATTCGGTTAGCCTCAGTGTTGTGAGAAACTATTAGGATATTTTTATAGTTTGTAAGGTTTTAAGAATAACTGAGACAAGTGTGAAGTTGCATGAATATTGTTATTTAGTTTAAGCTCCCAGTGAACTAGACTGCTAGTTCCAAGGCGGCGGAAATCCCAGCATCTATTGATAAAGCTATGTCGATGCAAATGTAGTCTGTTTGATTTGTTACTACGTATTGTATCTCCCGCACATTGTCTTTCGGGCACGAGGTTATAGCATATGAACAGGATTTTCGCTGGAATGTTTGGCAAATGGACTTTTCCCGTAATTTCCATTATATTATTGTACTACTTTGTATTACTTCCGTTGAATGAATGACTAATAAACAAGTTGTGTAAACACATGTGAATGTGTTTGCCGTTTACCTTGTCATTTAGTTTGCTATTTGATATATTTAAATATAATCATGTCTCTTTGTTAACAGAACATGGGCGTTTAATCGTCGATTGGGCCACAAGCTGAGAACCCTTTTCTTGAGTAAATAGGATATTTGCTTGGATGTTTGGCAAATGGACTTTATTCCGAAATTCTCATTGTATAATCACGATAGTGTGCCCTACGTCCGTTGATATAATGATCAATATCGGTTGTGTATACACATATATATGTGCATGCAGTTTTTGTGTTTGATTTACTATGTGTGTGTTTTAATATATATGTGTCTCCTTGTTACTAGACAAATGGTGTTTTATATTGTTTATAATTGTTCTATACACATATACAATAAAGAAGTGGAATATTTATGCAAAAAGCTACAGAAACATGCTCAGTAGCAAAAAGTTTAAACATATTATAAATTATATTCATAGAACAAACAACCTCTTTCCCGATATATCAGGGGTTCTAACACGTGATAATGGTCAATTCTGGAAAATAATTATTGGGTCGGTTTTAATATAAGGTATACATGCCTGACGCAGAGCAAAGTTTATTCGAACCCTTTCTGACGTTGTTTACGAAGTCATGTTAAGTCATCTAAAGATACAAGGAGGAGACAAATGTCCGAGAAATAAATCTATCTTTCTTAAAAACTCAAGAAAAAGCCAAAAGCTCTCAATCCTACATTCAGGACCAATATTGGACTTTAAAACCCCTGATATACAGCATGCAGTAAGTGTGCAATTTGAAAGTTTAGTAAATATGATTTAAGCATATTTTTTTTTCAAAGGTGTTCAAATGTAGTATGCGAATTTGGCAGACGCATCCTCCATTATTCCATAACGTAGAACAAAAAAACAACTTAAGAGCTTAACGTGGCGCCGTTAATAGTATCGGCGCCACTAAAAGTATCATCGCAATTTTGGCTGTGACTCACCGTGAGACTTTTAAAGGAAAGTTTCTTTAACGATAACCACGATAGACAAATTAGTATTTTGTTAAATCGCAATCTTGGTTGCGACTCATCGTGATACTATTTAAGGGAAGAATCTTTAACAATTAACACGATAGACAAATGTGTATGTTGTTGAAGAAAACACTTTGAGGTAAGTAAAGTGACATAATAAATCTTGTAAAGATTAGGATGTTAGATTGTCCTGTAATGGCGAGCTGCAAGCACTCCTCAATATCTTAGGAAATAAAAGATTAACAGACATATTAGGCAAACATTTTTTTAAGCAGGCGTAAATATGTGCGAGTTGAGGACTGCAAACCACGGCAAAACAATAATCAGTTTACACCAGTGATAATCAGTGAGAGTATATCAAACCCAGTTTAATATTGTACTAAACTAAGATGACCTATACAAGCTATAAAGCTGAATACAAATTAACATTTTGACTAGTCTTACAAATAAAAGTGAACAAGATGTGTCTATAGACAGCCCGCTTGACGATGTTTGTCTATCTGATGTATAACCAGATATAACGCATGGTTGAACAGTGTATTCACACGATACTGTAGGTAACAAGAGCTGTCACAAAAAAAACACTTTCTTTCAGATTACTGTAAAATGCACGCTTAATTATTATCTGGCTGAATTGTTGAAGAATGTTTAATGAAAGGTAGTCCTTGTATGAAGTTTTACTGCAAACCATTAAGTGGTTGCTATGAGATTGACCTATGCACGTTACAGGCAAAACTATTTACATCTTAACATAATCTCTAGGTCAAATATAAAAAGGCCATAATTTGAATCCTATGCAAACAGCACTACTCAAGATGCAGACATGGAATATACATTTGCTTTTTTGTATAAGTAACAGGAATAGCGCAAATACTTCAAGTAAGATGCCAATATAGTGGGTGAGGATAGACCTTTGGAAACTAATCAATGTATTAACCATAGAAAAATCATATTACGCGAGTTACTGAATTTAATAAATGGCTAACTGCATATAACAGCGTTTTATAAACGATTACGATAATCAGTGACCAAAATTCACGACCGGAGCAAGGGTGGTAACTCCTTGTCGAACATTGAGGCGGTATACAGGAGTTGCAACACATGTCATCGTTACTTAGCCCCAGCCACCCGAAGGTGGTTGTCAACAATGAATAACTAAATATTAAAAGAGATGCTCGATCAATCCCATCTCTCCAATATGGTAAATGGTCGCAAGCCCCATTGCCGCAGCATTTCTTCGATGAGATAGACGACAGACGCTTTAGGCTGACCATCAAAACCATAATAAAGGATCTCCTTTAAGTCTGCCACGGTGACAATACTAGAGTCAATGAGTATCGTCAGAACTGGCGACTACAGCAAGGCCATTCTCGTGATGCCCTAAAGGTTAAGTCGTAAACCGCAGTAATTCAAGCCATCACTAAAAAGAAACAAAATGCGCAAATGACTGTTTCTCTATCCAGGCATCCATAAACGGCGAAAGAACGCGGACATTGTTTTAAATTGCGTGTACTCCAAACGAAACTGTTGTCATAGACGATGATTAGTCCAATGACAAGTAGCTCCAGCCAGATATATAAGTGAGTCAGAACCACAGTCGGACATTAAGGAGATTGGTAAACAGCAAGCGGAACGGAATGCCCGTCCTACTTAATCCTATCTTCTCTCTTATTGTGTTCAATCGATGTTCTGTCGTTCTTAAATCGTTTGTGCCATTTGTAGACGAATGCCGGGCCAAACTCCTCTAAAGAATCGCTTTTTTATTATTGAATTCATTTCAGCTGGTTTCATTCCAATTCCGGCACAAATTAAATGACGTTCCGTAATTCAACGTCTTTAGTTGACATCATAACGCATGTTTGGTTTCCTGGACTGTTCATATAAAGAAACTGCTATTTTCAAACTGGTGGTTGTAAACAACAATGAATGATAAACGTATCCACATTTCGGCCTGCGCCTACTAAGGCCTAATGCGTTGCCAAGGATACCGTTTATTGTTGTTATAGCTAGCCGATTATTATTTCGTCTCATATGTTATTTCTATCCAGATTGATCTTGTGGATAATACAGTTTAAGATGTATTTGAATAAAAATAAAAATGAGATAAACAATTTACATGAACTTCGCGATCACCTCTCATAAAAGCAATAAAAAGTCAAATTAAAAAGTAAACAAGAAACACCGCATTGCGACAAAACCTAGTTTGCAATAATTGACAGCAGAACTTCAGCCTTTGTAGTGAGATTCAGTTTCAACTGTTTTTCATTTGTCAGTAACAGTGACCTTGACTTTGATCCATGTTGCCCCAAACACAATCCAGTGAAAGGAGTCTTTTTTAAACACTAAGGTTGGTCACAATATGTCAACCCTTACTTAGTTATTCAGTACTAACCATATGTCTATTTTTAGGAAGTGACATTGATCATGACTCTTGGGACCCCAAACACAATCCCATGAAAGGTCTCAATAAACTCATCATATATACAAAGATTGGTCACTATATGACAAACCTTACTAAAATTATTTGATACCATTGGTGAGTTTGACGCTGCCCTCCCGCCCGAGCAACGAAACAAGTCATTCTAATAACCCAGTCTTTGTGTAAACCAAACAAAACAATGTGCCTGTCAAAAGCAATACAAGGTAAAGAAAGTATAATTAAAAGGCCATATATTGTATTAAGGGCTAATATGGAGTTATGTGACCTTATTGCAAGATGGTCGTGAATAACTGTGTTAAGTATTCAGTCTAATGTGCCATTAAAATGAAGGCTAAAACTTTAACCTGACACAGTGCGTCATAAAACTTTAACCAAAGTTCCTTCGTCAATCACGGGACATAATTAATTTGTATTTATGATAATATGGAGTTATGAAACATCATCGTGTGATGGTCCTGACTAATTATGTGTGATCAATTCTGTGATGTACTAAGTGCTTTAAAAGGGTTTTGGAGTTAGAAGTGAAAATGCCAACCTGCCCTTAATCTTTAACCGGACGCCGACGCCAGCACCGGGGCGAGTAGTATGAGCCTCCTTATTATTCGAATAGTCAAATTAAAAATAAGTTTTACTGCGGAGTCAAGCATAAAATAACACCATGTTTTATTGCGCTGTCAATAATTAAAAACAATAACATGATATTGTATTGAAAAGTCAAGCATAAAATAAGGTAATACTTACCGCGCACTTAAAGCATAATAAAAGACGATGTTTTGAACATGCACGATGCATGTTACGCTTTATTATTCCATAGTAAGCAATCACAATTCAAAATAAATATACATTGTACAAGTGGGCTGAATGCAAAACTCAATTAACATATTAAAGCAACTCTGATATTTGACACTGTTTAGTAAACACTAAATGCCACATAGTAAATTATTTAAAACTACAATGATAACCATAATTTTAAAGGGGCGTTCTAACGTTTTATAGTATCAGACTGAAGTAATGTATAACTAAATCTCAGGGTCGCTTGTCGGATGAATAGATCAACAAAAGATGTAAAACTAGATTTCCGCGAAGCGGATTCACTGCCGCCTGTCGGAAGTGATCATCAATATTTTCTTAAACATGTCACAACGACCGTGACCTTTTACCTACTGACGACGAATTATATACGGGTCTTCTACTGACCAAAAGCAATGTGCATGTCAAGTTTAAAGACTACTCGTATTCGGCTTAAACAAAGACTTTTAGATAGGAAAAAACAACTCAATTGTATCACATTTTTGAAAAAAACAACGATCATCCCCTTACAACCTGTGAGAGTCCCTTCTTAACGGCTCAGGTATTTGATGCGATCTAGAAATCTAATTACATAAGATGTGGCAGGTAGCAGGCTATTAAAGTATCATCTTAGACATACAGTTATAAAATAGTTACTGAGCTTGTTTCTGTAGTTTTTCGCATAAGTAGTAATAATAATTGCTGTTTATCATTGTTTGTATAATTTATTTAAATTTAAGATACCCGATGTACAATCATGTCACACTTAAATGCCCAATGATCCTATATTATTCTGCTATCATTTGAAAGAGTCTGGTGAGATTAGATAGAATATGTTAAAATTGATGCTTAAAGGTTTTCCTAAGAAACTTTTCTGGCCTTGAAAACATGCCAAACTGGTCAGTTCGTGGTCGACATCAGTAGATAAACAAATTGCAATAACTAAATATAATGTGTTGTTTTTTGTATAAAATTACATATCATTATTCATATCATTATTCATTATTCTGGTCATCTTTGAAATTATACCTTAATTATATTGGATAACTAGGCATTAGACCTGATGACTCTGTTGCTAATGACATGATGATATTACAAGCTAAACATTACATAGCATACCTTAATATCAAATCTATTAAAATACGAAATCAATGGAATGCATTTTACCATCTAAATACTTGAGGGTAGCATATGTAAACAATATCTGATGTATATGATCTTATATTCATATTTATACAGCATTTATGTTCGTTTGTGTAACAAAATATAGATATGTTTCATTCTTGTATTAAATCAATGAGAGCTATCATAAAAATATTAGTTCATAAAAAAAAACAATCGTAAGCATTAGATATGAAGGAAACAAATCAATATTTTTTTAAGTCTCAGAATTCTTCAAATAGAGAATATTCACACAAATGTGCTACAACAAATACTGTGAACTTAAGACTGATCATGTTGACTTAAGCGATTTTAAGAAATATGGACAGAACAAGCAAATGCATTACAGACTTTACAAGACAGAATTTTATTTATCTTTTTCAAATTATGGCAAAATATCTACCATATGTAGTGTTAGTGGCAATACATCGTATAATCTACGAAGCTTCGTTTTAGCATATAGCACGTGTTTATTTTTGAACGTATAATTGCCACAGTGAATGCTTTGATAATGCTCAAACTGTGTATATCTGGAAAACATGTTTGTATTGATTCAACGAAATATATTTCAACAACAACAGTAAATCACCATCCACAAGTTCCCATGACCTTCAGAATATGTCGACACTGCATGCTACCATCTTTGTGCCATAATGTATATACATTAGTTAGTTTGATGCCATTTTCCTCCAAAGTACCAAATGTCATTTAAATTACTATAATACTTCCTTTTAGCATAGTCTATTATTAATTTATTCCTGCGCTGTTTTTTGTTTACAGTAAAAGCAGACTAGAGCATATTTCTAATGTACATATACAACAAGTAAGCAAAAAACATGCACTAGAGAAAAATCCAATCAAGTATGACTATCACTCAATGGGCTGATTGTTGAGAACTGCCTTAAAGTTAACAACAAGATTCACGCATCTTTGAAGCCGGATACAAATAATTAATAAGTTGGTAATGTCTCAGAAACAAAATGAACTGCGAGGCGCAATAATATTAAAAAAAAACTTACCTGATCAGTAAGTCCATGAGTTCGTATCTGAACATTGTAATCTTTACTTTTATATATCCCCTTTGTCAGCCGCTGGACGAAACAAAATGCCCTCAAAAACAGTGCTTCGGGAAGCCAATATATGATTATGGGCTTTTATATATTGCGTGTCTCCTTTCTGTAATGATACACACATTGATAGATATACTTCGATGTGAGGACACATAACATGTCATTGCTGTACTATGGCGTACAGACACAGCAACGAGCGGTAACAGTATGGTGTACACAGGGAAAACTAGGTAAGTGCCGTGGATGGAGGGAGTTTATCTGGCAAGGCGGATGAAATTGTCAGGTGAGCCGTTGACCGATACATTCATTGATAGAGCTATGTCGATGCATATGTAGTCTATTTCGAGTTGCTTTTACGTATTGTTTCTTACCCTCATTGTCTTTCCGTCATGCGCTTAGAGCTTCTGAACAGGATGTTTTCTTGAATGTGTGGCAAATGGACTTGTCTCTGGGATTTCTATTAGTTCTATTTATCCTTTTACTTTGTTTATTTAAATATAATAATTAACCATAAAATATTCAGAGAATTTGAAAAAGGGGGACAACTGTTGTTTCCCTGTAGACGTCGGGACACTTTGTATCAATGTCAAATGCGTCACTAAAATTGTCCTCAAAACTCTTCACTTTTGAATCAATATGTTTTTAGCCAAAAAATTGCATTTTAATTCGTCAATATCAATTGACATCGTACAAAACGTTAAAAAGTGCATAAACGTGGATATGGCACCAAATATTACCTCATCATGTAACAATTATTCCGCAAGTCAGAAACAAACAATCGCCACATGTTCAATGGATTTATTTTATTTTGATATATAAGAATAGCATGTTGGATGTTCAGAACTGCACCGGCAAAGAGATAATTCATGATGTAAGTGATTTTGTCATTTACCACAGAAAGTGATTTCAATATCGTTGAATGCTGCACATTTTCAGCATTAACGTATATGGTAAGTAGAACTAATTTTTATACATGATGTCGATTTCCTGGCCGATTTTCTTTGCAAGTGTCTTTATCCTTCAGAGTGATGGAATTATCTGGGTGAGTTGTGATTGAGGTCAGTTGTTCGCTAAACTATTGAAAAGATTCAAAAGCTGTATTTGTGCTTTTTCTCTGGCATTTCAAAATTGAAAAGAATGACGTATCCGCGTCACATGACCACCTGACTGAAGATAAACACACATCGTTCTTAATATATACTATTTAATTAAGTAATTCAACTTCAACCAAGAGAGTATGGGTCAATTATTCACAACGTTTTCATGGTTGTTAACTCCATCGTTGTTAACGTAAAAACCTTAATGGGCACATTAGTTATTATAACAATTGTCAAGACAACTGTTTAGCTATGATATTAGTAGTCTAGGGTAGTATTCAACATTTCTTCAAAATAAGCCTATACTTGTCGATGTGAGCATTTAGGAGGCTGATAATGCATAGGGTTATTAGTACTGCATTTTGATCCGGGAGGTTGTATTCGACTTGAGCGGATTATTGCAGATTCGGATTTCACGAGGCAAAAGCCTCCCGGATCAAAACGCAGTACGAAAAACCATTGTATTATATACTTTACTAATTTACGTGTTAGATCACTTATTATGCAATCATTTAACTGTCTCATTTGGGTCTCCTCGTTTAAAAATAGCTCATAAAGTTTTCCAAATGAGAACAGATAAAAATACTGACGTTTTTTTAAACTGACTGGGAGTATGTGGTAAACACACCCCAGTTAGTTTCATATCGACAAAATGCGCAAAGCAATGTTATATGTATATTAAAGTAAGATTAAAAGTTATATACTAGTTTATGGGTGGTTTTCAAAATAATGAGTCAAAAGTGTGACATAGGGGTTGAAAATTCCAACCCAGTTTTCATGATTGTCACCTATTTTACATGAAAGTAAATACTTCAAATTACACAGAAACAACTTTGGGAAAGTATCAGGAAATACAAATAAAAAAATATTTTGACCTTAAATCCAAATATTGCGAACATTTCTTACAATATGGTTGATTTATAAAAGTGTCTTATGACAAGAACCTTGCATAAATCATGTGCTTTTTCTGAATTATGTAATCAGTAATTTGTACCTGTGTGTAGTCATGCATAATAACCCAGTTGTTCAAGAAAAATAAAAATAAATCGACACATTTTGTCTAAATTTGAAACCTAAAATAAATTGTTACCACACAAAGTTTTTGCTGTAATTAAAACAAGAATCAAATAAGGGAAAAATCTACATTAACCTCACCTTATGCATCCATATAGACCACATACCAAATTTCAAGAATGTATTGTAACTAACAATCGCCAAATTTTTCATTTCAAAATTGAACTATTTTTCGGTGCACAGGGGACACATATTGAAAGCCAATATAATATGCATTATTATTCACTTTTATGTTAATAAAATAATTATTTGTGATCAACTTAAGACATTTCTGTGTATATGAGAGAGTGTATTCCTCAAAATTTCTTCAGTATCACATTTTTTACAACAATTTCCTCAAAATCCAACAGCATGATGCAAATGGAAAATAGTTGCTAAGAGAACAACTTACAGCCAACAATCACATACATAACATGTATTACTTCATATTGAGTCTAAAAATAAGAAAATATCATCAATGGTAATATAAAGTACTAGAATTCATACATGTTTTATACTTTGTTATGTAATGGAAAGGGTGCACAGGGGACAAATCATAATGCAAGTAATAGTTTTTAATTATGTAATTATTTTGTAACTTTTTCTGGTAAACATTTTACAACAAGAGGAATAGTACTTTCAGTAAAGCTTGAAACAATACTGTAAATGTTTGAAAGATTATATTAGAGCCTACAAAACTAAATTTTTAAACAATGGAATAAAATATGTCCACAGAGTGGAATATAGTTTTTGGTCTCAATGCACCTGTTACCATTAAACACTTATGTGAACATGTCTAAATTTAAAAGATGCCTCTTTGCCTTTGGCATCCTACTCGATAGAATAGTATCTTTTTTATAAGGCATTATTCAAGAATTAAATTCAAGAAAATTATCAACTTTTGGTTTCCACAAGGATTTAAATTCACCTGCCTTTGACATAGTTTTACTTTGGTCCATTTTTAGGCGCTCAAATTGTCAAAGACTTTTCTTGCAACTCCACATATTCTTAGCATTGCTTGTGTATACTAGCTGCCTTTTCATTTTTTTCCGGATTCAGTTGGTGTGCCTACTTATCTAATGACTATGACTGACAGACATCACCAATTGTGTAATTTTCTACAACATGACTTATTTTAAGACCTTCACTTTTGTGTGGCATTCTTTACCAGATGGTTAATTGTGGAGGCCCATGCTATGGAATCCCTCCGAAGGGGTTGTTTTGCATGTTGTGCTTTTTCTGAACTGATGCTGCTTCAACTGCGTGTATTCATACCTTCTCATTTTAACCTTTCTCCTTTTATCCTGTCCGTCATTTTCTGGACTTTTGTTGTTTCCTCATTTCGCTTCATTTTATTTCTTCTCTGCCCCTGCTTCTTTAGTTTCTCCTTTTCTTTTATTTGTAAATCAGATATAGGGTCTATTTGTCCTCTTTCTTAGCGTTTGAGCAATACCTGGCAAATTCTGCTCTCTTTGTGTTAATGTTTTCAACAGTCTTTTCTTCATTTGTTTTCATATTTTCTATGTGATCTCTTTTGAAAAGGAGCTTAACTACAAGGTTTTCCACTAGGGTACTTATTTCCTGTACAAAATTATAATCTGGTATATTTGCTATCCATATGAAAAACATTGTCCCCTGGGCACATGATAAAATCAAAATAGAATATTTAACAAATTTATGTTATCTAATGTGCCTCAATACTGAATCTGTATTTAAATTAATTTAATAAACCTTTAAAAGTCAACATTTAATGGCTTTATAATTAAATAATAAAAATAAATATTTGTAACACACTTACAATCAAGTTGCTAAACTATCAAGTGATGCCTAAATATAACATACACAATTTTCCAACAGAGCATGGAAAAACAGGGAGAAATATGCTGAAACAAAAAAAACAGGTTTCATGTTTCCAAACATCGGGATTTCTGATATTTCTGAAGAAAAATCATTGTATATTGCTCAGTACTGAATGTTTTCGTGAAGCAGACTTAAACAAACAAATAGGCTGCAGAGTTCAGGCAAACGTATGGTACTCCAAAGTTAAATAAAAAACATATTTTATGTATTGATTGAATTTGGTAATATATACACTGTTTAACAAAGGCATGTATATCATACAATGAATATGCAACATTGTCTTTATGGCTGGCACCCCACCGTTATGAGGTATTTAGAGCCAAATTTCATTGTTCTCATGAACTGCTGCAAACGACAGGTTGGACCTTATATCATATATTTGCCAAGGAGTATTTAGGCCGATATGTCTCAAGAGGATGCACGTATCAATTAAAAAAAATGAGTTTTTTTTTCTGTTTTTGTTTTTATTTTGTTTTTAAAGCAGTTTTAAATAAAATAAATAACGTTAGCTTATAAAGACTCGGTAAAGTAAATATGAATTATAATGTAATGTATTATTTAGAAAGCAACACAATACAATACACTTTCATACGTTTCAAAAATAATTCAGACATCTGGAAAACAAACTGGTACATGTTTCCATAATTCTACATTTTATGCCTGTATTTCTCTATTTTATATGGTAAAAGTTTATTTAGGTTGTTCATAAGGTTTAAAAAATGCGATTCACCTTTAACATACATAAGAAATTTATTTTTAACAGTTCATTTTCTGAAGAATATGCTTAGTAATATATTAATGTTGTCAGTAGAGATATATTATATCCTCGTATAATTTAAAATAAAAGTTTGCGTTACACTGAAACTGAAGGTCTAGTTCAAGACAGTAGGCCAGTTCAATGTGCTCTGCACACCATATTTTGCAGCACACATTTCTTCGCAAAAAAATTGAATCATCAACCTCAAGTTGTTTAACTTTGATTGAATTATCAGGTTGATGACTAAACAATAATTGCCCATTCCCCCCAAAACGAACAGATCGATATATCTCACATTGTCTCATGTAAAGAAAAAAAATGTGGTTATCACCTGAACAAACAAGGTCAAAATAACCCAGCGCCCTGATCTGTCTAACCATTTAATCAACGTAATGCAGCCTATTTTCTGAACTTGAAGTGATAAGACGAACGTTTTATGATAATACAGAATGAAAAATAAATACTCTCAAATCCAAGGTATATCAACTTTTATCTCAAGCATTTTATGTCGTACTCTCATTGTTCTATAAACTCAGTGTAATGTTTAAGGCGTCTGTTTTGGTCATGTCTGCGTTGTGATTGTTACCTTGTATTGATGGATAAGTAGCGAAAAGTAATTTCATCAGAGCAGAAGTTACAGGTATGTTAGAAACGTTTCATGCTAGAATATATATGCCTTGAATTCGATATGTCATATGTGAAGTAAATGACGCTAAAACATATACTATATTTTGCTTTTTTGATGAATTTTAAGCAATATGCTATTAAGATTTCGCAAATATAGTCATTGACTGATAGCGTACATGTACACTCATTGTCTAATGAGGTACATATACAGTCGTTTATTGATGAGGTACAAGTTATTCATTGATGAGGTACATTTCCAGTTTTTAACTGATGAGGTATATGTACAGTTATTTACAGATGAGGTACACGTAGAGTTATTCACTTATGAGGAACATGCACAATTATTAACTGATGAGACACATGCACAAGCATTTATTGATGATGTACATTCACAAGTATTAACTGATAAGGTTCATGCATAAGTATTAACTGATGAGGTACATTCACAAGTATTAACTGATAAGGTACATGCACAAGTATTAACTGATGAGGTACATTCACAAGTATTAACTGATAAGGTACATGCACAAGTATTAACTGATGAGGTTCATGTATAGTTATTCACTATCGGGGTATTGACTGATGAGGTTCATGTACAGTCATTATTTGATGAGGTACATCAACAGTCATTGACTAATGAGGTGCATGTACAGTCATTGACTAATGAGGTTCATGTACAGTCATTAGCTGATGAGGTACATTTACAATCATTGACTAAGGAGGCACATGTACAGTCATTGACTGATGAGGTACATGTACAAGCATTGACTGATGAGGTACATGTCCAGTTGTTGACTGATGAGGTGCATGTACAGTCATTGACTGGCCAGGTACATGTTCAGTATTTAACTGATGAGGTACAAGTACAGTCATTGACTGAGCACGCACATGTATACCCATGAACTATTTACCATGACTATATTGATGTGCTGTTGTCTGTTTACACGTTGGTGAACACCCATCATGTAATTAAATGTTGCATATAATTTATAGACTATGCATTGAACTATGTATCTAATGTACTGTGTGCAAATATTCGTGATTTTTTCATTGATAACTGGTTATTTAATGCTCGTGTTTGTATTGCTTTATTGCTTTTATTATCTTCTAATCATTATTGTACAACGACATTGAATATGTATTTATATGTAGAAATAGGCGTTTAAGCAAACAAACAAGTTTCAAGTTTTAAAGCACTGACTGACGAGGTACATGTACAGTCATTGACTGACGAGGTTCTTTTCTAGTCATTAGCTGATGAGGTACATTTACATTCATTGAATTATGAGGCACATGTACAGTCATTGTTTGATGAGGTACATGTCCAGTTATTTACTGATAAGTACATGTACTGTCATTGTCAGATGAGGTACATGTCCAGTTATTTACTGATGAAGTACATGTACAGTCATTGTCAGATGAGGTACATATTCAGTTATTGACTGATGAGGTACACGTACAGTCATGACTGATGAATCACATATTCAGTTATTGACCGATGAGGTTCACGTACAGTCATTGAATGATGATTTACAAGTCCAGTTATTCATTGCTAAGGTACATGAACATTCATTGACTGATGAGGTTCATATACAGTCATTAGCTGATGAGGTTTATTTACAATCATTGACTAATGAGGCACATTCCTTTCCAACATTGTATTAAAATTTAACACCGTGATTAAAACACTTGTAATGTATCGCACTACTAAAATGCCATTATAAAATGTTGAGAATATCTAGGTCATTCAGATTTGAGAATGAAACTGCATGGTAAAAGGTAATTGCACTCCAATATCATAAGGTGTTTGTTTTAATATGATAGTCGGAGACCCTTCCAGGACAACCTCATGTAAGAAAGGTAACTGCAACTACTACATGTATGAAAAGCTAAAAGTTAAATTTCAATTCAAATTATAACTTCGCAACCCCTCATATTAACAACATTATTGTTGAACTTTCTTTTCTGGTATGTTCTTAAAGTTGTTTTATGAGGCATTCGGCTCAAAGGTATTCAGTTTGCATGGGCTTCCGATTATTAAAGTTGATAAAACAATATCGCGCTTGATTATAAATGCTACTGATCGCAAAATACTTTGGAATTAAAATGCGTGCTTATTCGATAAATCCATATCGCACAATACATTTTTTTTACCTTAATATAAATATTTATCATCGACTGCTGAAAAAAAATGTTATCTTGTTAACTTGGAGTTTGAATTCTCCTAAATGAATCATCAAGATTAGATAGGACGGAAATCAAATTGTCACTGAGGTGTTTCATTTAAAAAAGATGCTTATCATATTAAACATTTGTTTCTGTTTCCGTTAAAGTTTATATCTAATTATATATGCATACAACGGAAAGCACTGCAAGTATATTTGTAAGTATGTATGTATTTGTTATAGTTAACGCAATCCTATTATTTGTAAAAATATCATCAATGGGTAAAGAGGTTTCTGAAGTTAACGTGTGTCAAGGCATTGCCATGGCTGGTGTTGATGTTTACTCAGTTGTGGATGTTGCCGTTCTTGGTTTCTTGGGTCATTTGAATATTCTGCACACACCTGAACCGCAATGCATAATAATAAGACTTCAGATTTTCCATGGTTGTAAACATTGTATATGTTCCAGGTTTAACCTTTGTTGTTCATTTACAAAGGAAGAAAATGTTTTGACACAAATCTAAAGGGGGCTTGATTTCTATGTTATGACTGATTTACGATCTCTCATTTCTGGCAGTTTATTACAAAAGTATAATGGCTAGTATGATAAGAGAGTATCAAACCAGTCTAAGGTTTATTGTTGAAATAACCAATATACTACTCTCAATACTTCATATATCTACCGTGTTTAATATGTTTGATGGTCTAAACACGATGAATTTATTGTCAACTTTTATGACCGTAGACTGTCCTGTGTCCCTCTTCCGTTAAAACCGTATGTCGTCTGTCAACTGTTTGCTTGTTGCTTATCTTTGTATCTAAACACATCGTATCTGTAACAGTTCTCCATTTGTCCTATCATAAATTAAGTTTGGACACAATGTGTATGGCCACATTCATTCAGTTTAAGTTTCATTATAGGTTATTCATATGCTTTTAAAAACATGCAATCACCTAAAATGTACATGAGAAATATAATTGTTTAAAAGTTAAATTTCTGAAGAATATGCTTAGTAATATTAAAATGTTGTCAGTAGATGCCCTTTCCCTCAAAAACAATATATCATACATTTTCTCATTTAGAGAAGTGCCTTTCACCTAAACAAACAAGATCGGTATAACCCAGCGCATTTATCAGACAAATCACATACCAAACGTACTGCAGGCTTTATTTTGAAGTGATAAGACGAACGTTTTATGATTTTACAGATTGACAAATCAATACTCCAAATCCAATATATATATTTTTTCTTAAGGATTTGTTTTCCATTACTCTCAGTGTTTTATTTAAATTCAGTGAAATGTTTTAGGCGTCTGCTACTGTCATGTCTGCATTGTGATTGTTACTTTAGTTGTGGTGAATAAGAAGCGAAAACAGTTATCATCGGGGCAGAAACTACAGGAATATTAGACACGTTTCATGCTAGAATCTAATTATATTGAATTCAATATGTAAATATGTAACAATTTCGTTACGGCCAGTACCAAGACTTCTGATAGCATCTTTAAGAAATGTTGTTTAAAAGAAGTTCATCATGTTTGGATGGAACTTGTCATAGAAGGTATTGAAGAGATTGATAGAGTGATTAGTTTACACGAATATCATACAATTAATAAAAATAAAATTATAATTTTAGTATCTAAAAGTGTTTTTTATACCAGACTGTTATTAAATATTCGTCAGGTATTAAGGATATTATAAAGATTAGATATAAATGAATTTTCCCATATATAATTGTCATGTTTAAAACCACTGTGCTGCCGTTCTCTTATATCTAGTATAAACAATAAAGTAATACAACATGCAATTGAATAGAAAACTGTCATGTGTAAAATAAATGACGATAAAACATACATAACTTTTGGTGATTCTGATGTTCTTTAAGCAATATGTTGTTCAAATGTCAAGCATGTTCAATTATTGACTGATGAGACACATGTACAGTAATTGACTGATGAGACACGTGTACAGTTATTGACTAATGAGGCACAAGTACAATTATTGACTAACAAGATACATGTACAATTATTGACCGATGAGGCACATGTACAATTATTGACTGATGAGGTATATGTACAGTAATCAACTGAAGATATACATGTACAGATATTGACTGATGAGAATTATGTATTGCTTTTTACTGAAGAGGTACATGTACAGTTATTAACTGTTTAGATACATGTACTGTTATTCACTGATGAGGTTTATGTACAGATATTCCATGATGATGTTCATGTACAGTTATTGACTGATGAGGTACAAGTACATTCATTCACTGTTGGGGTTACTGTTCAGTCAATCACTGATAATGTTCATATACTGTTATTCACAGTTGAGATACATGTACATTTATTCACGGTTGAGATACTTGTACAGTTATGTACGGTTGTGATACATGTACAGTTATTCACGTTTAAGATCCATGTACAGATATTCACGGTTATTTACGGTTGAGAAACATGAACAGTTATTGGCTGATGATATACATGAACAGTTATTTACTGATAAGTCTCATTTACTGTTATTGACTGATGAGGTTCATGTACACTTATTCACTGATGAGGCTCATGTACACTTAATTAATGATAAGGTTCATGTACGGTTATTGACTGTTGAGATACATGAACAGTTATTGCCTGATGAGGTACATGTACAGTTAATCACTGATAAGTTTCGTGTACATTTATTAACTAATGAGGTACATGTACAGGTACTCACTGATAAGGTTCATCTTCAGTTTTTGACTGACGAGTTAATTGCATAGTCTATAATCGATGATAGACATTCATCGTTATCAAATGTTGAGGAACAGTTTTTGTTTGATGAAGAACAAGAGCATTTATTGACTGATGAGGTACATGTATAGCTATTCACTGTTGAGGTTCATGTACAGTATTGACTCCGTTTACTGATGGGAAACATTCAACGTTATCAAATTATGATGTATATTTATTGACTGATGGGGTACATGAACAGTTATTGACTGGTGGGGAACATGTAACGCTATTGACTGGTGGGGAACATGTACTGTTATTAACTGATGGGGAACATGTACTGTTATTGACTAATGAGTTACACATATATTTATTGACTGATGGGGTACATGTACAGTTATTGACTGGTGGGGAACATATATTGTTATTGACTGGTGGGAAATATTTACTGTTATTGACTGATGGGGAACATGTACAGATATTAACTAATGGTCTGCTTGATCAGTTTTTGACAGATGAGGCTGATTAATCGTGTTTAACTGATGGGTAACATGTACAGTTTTCGACTGATGCGGAACATGTACAGTTTTTCACTGATGAGGTGCATGCCAGTTTTTGCCTGGAGGATGTTAGTGTCCATGTTTTTATTCGAAACAAATAAGTATATTTATTCTGCGCCCCTTAAGCAACACATGCAATTAATCCGTGATACTTGAAAGTATAATATAGTTTATGTTTTTAGGTTTTGTTACACGGAGGAGTTCACTAAAGCAATCATTCAACTACTCAGTTCTGCCTCGAATTCGATGGTGTTTTAGATGAGTGTAAAGATATTTCAACACATGTGTGTCCGTTCCTTTCAACATAGCCTAGTTGTCTTGAGAACACTAAAACATGAAAAGGTCCTCAACACTGTCTAAATTTAATGAATCCTTTTCTTGTTTTAACAGTACATATGCCGTTATTGAATGACTAGTGATACACACAGTTATTAACTGATAAGGTGCTCGCACAGGTTTTGATTGTTCAGGTACATGT
>NC_069137.1:3144115-3186615 GCF_026914265.1 Mya arenaria | reverse complement strand
GCAACTTAAATTGATTTGCGGAAGGCATTTTGTGTACAAGCCTGCTGAATGGTTTTATGAAAAACTACAAAAAAGCTCACAAACCACTACCCATGAAATTAAACAACGCCAAATTCTCGTCTGATATCAGAAGAATGGATTAATCCTAGAGATAAATTAGTTAATTTTCATATTCTAATCAAGCAAGACAGTTAAGCTTTATTGTTATTGTTTCTTCCAACCGGAAAACCATTTCCAGTGTAATGAGTATGACAACAAGGCGCTTCTTTATATGTTATGAACGGTATTCATACCGGTTTGATGAACTTTTCATTATGACATGTGTATATGTGTATACATTTGCTACAGTAATCATTAATTAAATACGTTTTTTTTTAAATTAGTTTGAAGACAGATGTAAAAAACTAATGTAACAAGCTCAATAGCCTAAAGTATAAACATAACTCTTTCAAAAACAGTACTTTATCTTTTAAAGGGACGTAACTGCCTTGTAAAATATCTACATCCTCAAACAATACGTTCTGTGAATATATCGATCAAAACTCTAATTTATTGTGGCCTTCTTGTAAGTTGCGTTTATTTACAGGTCAAAAACATGTCTGGTGCAAGAATTCAGTTTGCCGAGAAAGAACAGAGAGAACGAGAAAACTTTACACGATTGCTTTTTACCGTTCAAGGCCCGTGTACTTGGTGCTTAGAAAAAACTCTTTTAAAGTACGTCCTAGATTCGGGTACAACACTTGATATATTTCTGCAGTCAAAAAAAACGGAAATTCTTCTTTGGAGAATTGGACGACAGAGAAAGAACTATTTTTTCCCACAAAATGGATCCGGCACGGATTTGGAGACATGGGATGTACAGATGTACTGGCTCATATTAACAAATATTGTACAAAAGGTGACGCCGACACAAATAAATGACATAGAAAATGTCAAAGACATTCGAAACAAACTATGTCACCTGCCCAATCCAAAGCTGAACGAGGGTGATTTTAATCTTTATCACAGACAGATTACGACATTTATCGACGAAACAGTTAAATTGATCTCAGATGAAGCTTTCAAAGCAAAAGTCAAATGTGGTCTCAAAGAAATAGAAACTCCACTTCAGCAAACAGTTTTTGACTTAGTTAAAACTGTTCATCGGTTTTATCAGGGAGAAACAACACTCCTGGAAGAAGTACATGCAAGTACGTCATCTTAACTCGATTAATTTGTAATCATTTTCTCTAAGATTTAAACATGAGATATTTATAGGAGTTTGTTATTATGGAACTGTTATCAGATTGTTTTGATCGAGATATTGAACACAATTTGCATACTGTACATGATTGAATATACTGCAGTTCTGTGTTTAGCCTCACATTAGTAGAATAAAGACACCATATAAATTATATAACTAAAAATGTGTACGTGTATGCTTAAACTGACCTAAATTTTATATCCAGACGTAAACCATATCAGCGCAAACCAGTTTCCAGAAATAAAGAACATGTTTCAAGAAGTCAAGGAACTTCTTTCTAGCCATTTTCCTCGTAATGAGTTAGAGCAGATGAGGGCACCAGGTAACTTTTATATTAAATTAGTTTTCTATGTATAAAAAAATAAACTACTAAAAAGTATTCAAAGAGTCATATACTTCAATGACAGCTCCACTTTTTGCCTACTTCAATGTAAAACAATCCTTTAAACTGTCAAGTAATGTCAAATTTCGAAAATAAACCCGATGTTGATATTGAGAAGATGAGAACACAATAGTTGCATTTTGAAAGAAATATTCGATAACCCACATCGGTTCCTTAACACGACAAAACAATACTATATAATTCAAAAGAGAATTCTAACTGATGGTTGGTTGGAAGCCAGTATTTAAATCAAACACGTATCACTTGCATAGTATGTTATTATATTTTCATTTGAATACACTTAATCCAAATTATAATTTAAAGTGCTCATATTTATCTCCATTTTTTATCGGACGCGAAGTTGCAGTACATTCATCAACATGTGATTATTTAATACTCATGTATTCATGTATTCATTGTATTTCAGATGAGTCATCAGTTACGATGACAATGCAAAACGTGTCTGTAAACGAAGAAGATGATCTTTCAATCGGTCTGGTTAACCTTTTTATGGAAGAGATCAATTCTATAGAAAGAGTGAATGTTCCAATCCAAACTGATTTGTGTAGAGCTTTGCAAAAAGCCTTAACAAAGTTCAAGCAACATGGTATATATATATATATATATATAAATATATATTTGCTTTAATTAATACTATTTGTTAAAAATCGACATTTACTTCCAAATATGCTTATATTCCGCCAATTAAGTTAGTTTTACATGAACGCTTAATATACGAGTTTATGTTTTAGGCTCTTTGAAAAAGGCAAGTAATGGAAGCGTCGTGTTCTTTATACAGTTCGACTCATTTTTGTCGTTCATCAATTGCTATGATGATGTACTTGCTGGCAAACTGACAACAGAATTCAAACCTTTGGAAAAGGAGTTGCAGAAACTTCTTAAAAAACCAAATCTGGAGCTAAATGTGATCATAACCATCAATGAAGTACAGACGTTTCTCCTACATTCTTGTGAGTAACGTCTTTATAATGTTATTTTTTAGTAATATATAAGATGTCTATCTATGCTGTCTATCTTATTGCGTACCTCATTTCAAGTAAAAACGTTACAATGAAATTCACAAGGACAAGCCAAGTACTCGGACATGATGTTACTTTGAAGGGTAGTACCAAAACTTAAGGAATATAAATGTTGAAAAATTATAGTTTTACAGTTATTTCAAAAACATTAGGCAATATGCCCATGCGTACACAAGCAGTAAAACATGTTGTTTTCGTAGTCAGCGGTCAATTATCAAGTTACATAGTGAACAATTTAACATTCAAACTTAACAATATCATACTCTACATCGAAACTAGAAGCGTGAAGAGAGAATAACTACATTGTCGATATGCTCTTATAATATGTTTTAAATTTATTGATTTAACACGCATCGCTAATCTTCTATTTCATTTGAACAGAACATAACAGAACAGACAGTTTAATAGACTTATACAATAGTATATCGTCTTAATACATAATAGTATACACAAATCAATGCCACGTGTCTAAACATTATAATTTTCAAAATAAATAATTTCATGACTTCAAACAGTAAAACTAATATATATGAAAAATAAATAGACTATAGATCAAAAGAACTAATTAAATAAATTCATTTAATCAAACCTAATATGTATGAGTAATAAACAGTATATAGATCAATTTTTAACATAGGCAGTGAGGAAAAAAAACTGCATAAAGTTAAGTCACAATGTTAATTAATGTATTTCTAATAACAAATGCCTTTTTCATATATTTACAAACATTTATAACCTCCAACCTATAAGTTGAAGTAAGCATATTATGGAACTTATATACAGATGGATTAACATAATACAAACGTTTAATGTATTTTTTTCGTAATTGAGTATAACAACGACAAATGCAAATAAAGTGGTATTCATCTTCTATATCGTTAGTATTACAACATAAGCAATAACGCTCAATGCGAGGTAAATTAATACGAGCATACCTTCCTGTCTGAATTCGTAAAGGATGTACAGAAACCCTTAATCTAACAAAATACAATCGTAGAGTTCTAGGTACAATATCTAGATAATGCTCATAATCTAAAGTGGGTTTAAACACTCTATACATATCTAAAACTGGACTATTACTAGCAGTTACACACCATTCTTGGTTGAATGTATTTACGATTCTACTTTTAAATTCACTAATGAATGTATTTACATGTATCGCATTGGGATTATCAAACACATATGCAAAACCATAATTATTTAACAAAGTTTTCACATTTGAAACCCAGTTGGTATAACCCTTATTATTGTAATCATCAAGTGCATGATTATACATATACTTCAGAATAATATTATTGCTATTAACAATTTTAAACCAGTACTTTATAATGCGTACATATCTATTAATATATAGAGGATATCTTCCTAGTTCGCCATATACAACAGCATTACATGTATTAAATTTCACTTGTAACAATCGTTTACAAAATTTCAAATGGATGCGTTCTATTTCTTTGGATTTACTAAAACCCTATACTTCGGATGCATAATTAAGTATAGAACCAACAAAGGCATCAAATAATTGACAAAATATTTTAGGTTTAAGATCAAATTGCTTGCATTTATATAACAATGTGTTCATAGCCTTGAGGGCTTTTCCAACTAAATGTTGTTGGTTCGATACAAGAGTACCAGTATAGTTAATAACAGTACCTAAATAATTAAAATTATCTACAACGTCAATGTTATGGCCACTATAAGTCCATGTCTCATTTTGACGTTTTCTACCCCGCTTACGGAATACCATAATCTTTGTTTTAATTGTGTTTACCTTTAGTCCCAATGCATTGCAATATAAATTAAGGTTGTCTAAATGTTCTTGTAATTCCTCTGGTGTTTTGCCTAAAATGGCCATATCATCTGCAAAGAGTAATAAAATTAACACAATATCATCAATATTTAAACCTAAATAAACAGACGCAGTTTTATTCAGTAGGTAAAATTCCAAGTCCTCTACGAATAGAGAAAACAATATTGGGGACATTACCTCCCCTTGACGCAAGCCAACAGCATAACTGAAATAGTCTGAGTAAGAAGTACATGATTTCACACATGATTTAACATTTTCATACATATCATTTACTATTCTAAGCAGTTTACCTTTAATACCAGATTTGTACATTTTTAACCATAGTGCATTGCGATAAATACTATCAAAACATTTCAACATATCAACGTACACAACGTATAAACGATTATTTTCATTTAAATAGTTTTCTACAACGGACGTCAATATATATATGGCGTCAACAGTAGAACAACCTTTCCGAAATCCAAATTGGGCATCAGAAATAGTATCATTAGATTTGCAAAATGCTTCAATACGCTTATTTAATATAGTAGTAAATACTTTGGAAAAACAACTGACAAGTGTAATTCCTCAGTAATTATTAACATCATTAACAGAACCCTTTTTATGTAAAGGAATTATAACACCTTCAGTCCATTTTTCAGGAAAATAACCAGACAATAAAAAAACCATTAAATACATCACATAAATGACTAGATAAAATATCGACACAATCAATAAAGTATTCATTTAGTATACAGTCGCTACCAGCAGCCTTATTATGTTTAAAATGCTTAATTGCCATGTGTACTTCATTAACAGATATAGGTTGATCTAATTCTGGAAATGTAGAATTATCTTCATTAAAATCATGGTTTGAACAGAAATCCTCTGCTTCATTATTATTACTATCAAAAGTATTATTACTAAGATTTTCGAAAAAATCTTTAAATTGATCCAAAGTAATATTATGATTATTTACTTTATTTTTTGTCTTGAAAAATTTCCAAAAATCTTTTGGCTTAATTATCTTTAAATTTTCAATTTCCTTCATTTTCTGTCGATAACAACAATGTTTCCTTCTACGAATTAAATCTTTATAATACTTCTTTCGTGAACAAAGAGTAATCCTATTTACATCAGATGTGTCTATGTTATAACTACGTAAAGCTTCTTGGTATAATAGCCTTGCATCAACACAATCGTTATCAAACCAATCAGCATTTTTCATACAACTATTATCATCAAACGATGGTTTATTACTATAACTAAACACTTAAATAACGGATCTGCAATATCACGGATAGTCGTTGTAAACCTATCTAAAACACTATTAATTGACATTCTACTTGTATAGTCTATATGTTCAACAATATCGTTTAATACAGGCAATCTTGTAATTAATCCTGAACGAAATTGTTCACGTAACGTATTATCCCATTTATATTTAACATCACTGAATGTCTCATAACTCGGTGAATAATTATTACAATACAATGAAAAATGTAACGGGGCATTATCGCTCCATTCAGTAAAATCACCTATAGTAAACTTAGATAACAATGAAAAATTACATACCTTGGTCAATACATAGTCAATGACGGAAGAACCGTTATGGGAATAAAATGTATGTTTACAACTATCGCCAATTCTACCATTGACAATGCGTATACATGAAGATTTACAAAGATCAAGCAATTTGATCCCATGACTATTGTTAACCGTATCAACTGAGGCCCTAACAGAGGTGAAGTCTGGAACATAATCAATATCATCATATACAGTGTTTACATTATCATGTACAATAAAATCACATTTATTACCAACCCTGCTATTTAAATCGCCAGCAATATATACCTTGCCAATTTCAGAAAAATATGTTATATCATTTTCTAGAATATCGAATAGATCAACATTTATAGTATTATATACAGGAGAGTCAGCTCCCCAAATATAGCTTGCACATATATACACATCTTCTTCAGTATGAAATAAATTATGGTCTAGTTTTAGCCAAATAATAGAATCATAATGGTTTCTGACAATTTGAATACCGTTTTCTAAATACTCCTTAAAATAAACTGAAACACCACCGCTGCTTCTACGAACGTTTCGATGTTGAAATTTTCTATAATAATGTTTTGAAATATAACCATTTAGATCAATGTTACAAGATGAGTTTGTCCATGTTTCATATAAAATACAAATATCATGTGAACTAATAATATCAATAAAATCAGAAGAACTCGTTTTACAATCAGTGAGTCCATGAACGTTCCATGATAAAACCGAAACCTCACCGCCTTCGTGACCCTTACGCACGTACTGCGGTTCCGTCGACGTAGAGGGTGTCGTAGGCCAGGTACGCGCGCTTCCACTGCCGCCTCGCCTCCTTCATCTTCGGAACTAGTACTCTCCTCTTCTGAATTACATCCGGCGGAAACTGTTCGAAAACACGAAACACGGTCCCATCCATCTGTTTCCACGATTTCCTAACCATTTTTCTGTCCTTGAAAAAAGTGAACTTGGCCACAATGTTCCTGATCTTCCCCGTCACCGGCGCGCCTGGTGACCGATGCACCCGCTCAAACCGGATGCTCTCGGCTATCTCGCGGGCGATCTTGAAGGCGTCCTATAGATGTTGGCATAGCTTCCTCTCCGTGGCTTCCGCCGTCTCACTCCCGCTGGTGTTTTCCTCGGGCACCCCAGTGAACACTAAGTTATTTCTCATAGATTGTGACTGTAGATATGAAACGTCGTCACGTAGGGTGTTTCTCTCCTTATCGGGTCGCTGCATCCTCTCCGCCACTTCCGCCGCGTGTATGTCCGCCCCGTCCACTTTGTCCTCCAGATGCGTCACCCGCTTGTCCACCTTCTTCACCCGATCATCAAGGGCTAGCCAAAGTTTTGTAACTTCCTTCTCAAAATTAACCTTCCTTTTCTCGATCGATTCAATGGCCCCCAACTTTTTCTCAACAGTTTCTAGCCTACCACTCATAGATGTGAATAACTTCATTAAATCCCGGTTGGTAGGTTCTGGGTTGTTTTCCGCCATGGTAAAGGGTTCTTCACTTGCAGTTTGCACAAAAACACTACTGTCCAAGTTATCCTCCGCATATAATATAGAATTAGTCCTGCTAAGTACTTCACTTACTGGAAGTTCACTGTAATCCGAGCCTCCGGACGGGCCTCTTTGTTTACATATTTTCCGACTGTTGATTTCATTGTCACTACTATTTCTATCTTTCCTCTTCTTATTTTTCGATTTAGTCATTATATCATTTTACACATGTAACATAACACCTTTACTCATTAAATCCATGTTCCAAAATTGTTTTAGATACTTGAAACTAATTAATTTTCCATTTTGCTTTCCTGTTCGTAACCAATCCCGTTTCATTAATAGTTTCTTTTCAATTCGCATATCTATCTCATTATGTACACACTTTATCATACACATTTCTAACAATTTTAATAGTTTGCATTTTTACTGTTTCAACAAGTATCTAATAACATGTAAAGCACATTGCGAGAGATGGCTTGTTACATTCAATCCTGCAAAAACCAAATCGCTACTATTTACTAGAAAGTCTTATATGCATATGCACCTCTCAATACTCATGAATAAAACTGAAATATCTGAAGTTACAACTCATCAATACTTGGGCGTCACACTTTTATAGCACCTGGTCCTGGCTCGATTATATTCAATACGTCAAACAGAAGGCTTGGCAGCAAATTCACTTCATGCGATCATTCAAATACGTTCTTGATCGTAAATCGCTTGAATTTTTGTATTTCACATTCATTAGGCCTCTGTTGGAATATGTCTGGAATATTCTGACGCAAGCTGACGAGGATGACTTAAAAAAAGTTCAACATGAGGCGGCCAGAATTATATCCTGTGAAACTCGTTTAGTATATTTGACAAATCTTTATGTTGAAACTGGAATCGAACCACTCAAAGAAAGGCTACGTAAACATAAACTAATCCTATTTTACAAGAGGTTTCACTCCTTTGCACCAGCATATCTAACTACTCTCATTACAACAAGAGTTGGCGATACTACTGCATATAACCTTCGAAATGCAGCTCACCTTCGAAATATTTCATGCAAATCACAGTTGTTGAGGAGTTAATTTCTGCCATCAACTATATCCGCATGGAACGCACTCCCGGAAGAAATTCGTTCATCGCCATTTGTGCCCTTTTCAAATACAAACTTAATAAGAACATAAAACAAGTTCCAGACTTTAACTACGAAGGTGACCGCAAATCTTGTGTCAATCACGCGAGGTTGCGTATGCACTGTAGCAACCTTAATGAGCATCTATTCTCAAAAATGTTTGTCAACAAACCTAAGTATCAATGCGGTGAAATTGAGGACACTTTCCACTATTTCTTCACCTGTCCATTATATAACTTCCAAGGAAATCATCTCATTGGTCAGTTATCCACCGTTGGTCATTTTTCACTTCCACTATTACTCTTTGGATCGAAGGAAACTTCATATCAAACGAACAAACTTATCTTTGACCACGTTCAGAACTATGTACGCCAATCTAAACGTTTTTGAGTACAAATTCCAACAAACCTTATCCCGATCTGACCAGTCCCTGTACCACCATCCTTATTACATATTCAACCTCTATCCTTTCTTTCTTCTATCTAATTGATTACAACTAAAACAACTTGTTTTTACACAGCATAGTTTACACCATATGACTATAAAGTTATATTTATTCGAGTCACCGCAACTTGCGCACCAGCCTAGCAGTGTGAATGACTTACAGAAGAGAGACATAGTCTAAGCTGTAAGACTTTCTTCTCAATTCTGTGTACACTATTATTTTGTGAATAATTTAATGTTTTTTGTTTCAATACATTACGTATTTGGTCTTTGTCAATTTTGATTATGCTAAAATTTGTAGAACTGAACTAATTGTAAATATTATATCGAACTAAATATTGTTTAAACAAAAGCACGTTTACGAAACGATGATGTCCTTCCTAGTTCTCAAAAAAAGTAAGTCGAAAAGATCTTAAACCTCAGAGCCGTAACTTAGGACATGATATATAAATTTGTCAAAAACATATAATATGTGTTTAACAGACAATGTAGGGAATGTAAACAATGACTGCTTAAGTTTTATACACTGGTTAAATTTGACAAGGCATCATGCATTTTCATTCATGCTTTTCGATGAAATCTTGAATTTTATAAGTTAAATAACAATTTAATATTTTCACTGCATGATAAATAAGGAAAACAAAAATAATTTTAGAGCTACTTCTAAAATCCATTGTAGTTACTTCCCTTAATCAAAACAAAACACTTGCTTTTGAACCAGATTGTTTTTCCTAAAAAATGTTAATTTAAATAAAGGTAACATAAGTTTATAAAGATCAATCTGGAAAGAAAAAAACTTCTATTGGAAAAATTGTAATCCCGATTTTCAAACGTTTTCGTCAACTTTGTAGCCGAATGTTTTACAGTTGCTTTCATACAAAACATAATACATACGAAAAGAGCTGCTCGAACGCAAAGTATATGTTATGTCATCGTTCAAATGTATTTTGAACTGTTTGTCGTTGTTATACATAAAACGAACTTCCTGGAAGACTAACACAACAATTAACAGATTAACTGATTATTTTTTGTTACCCCACTCACGCTTCAAAATTTGTCAACAACCTAGCGTGGTTTCCACTCTTTACCTAGAAACGACCTGTCTTTGAGCGGAACAGACTGATCTCTGACACAGTTATATGACTGAATATCCATGTAACACATTCCGAAACTAAGAACAATGTGTTATATCCAATGAAAAACATTGTTTCGCTAACAAGTTCGACTTTTCAAATGTTCATTCAATAAATGGTGGCGTAATAATTTAGTTATGTATTCACGCCCTGTTTATATTAACGCACTTTCGTTATTTTTTTATTGCAGATGCACATATAAAACTTTATTGAGAAATGTTCATAAAATGTGTGAAAACACGAGCGAGTAATAAACTATGAAAAAGATAATCAGAGAACGTTTTCTCAACAAACCGGAAATAGAGAATTGACAGCTTCGTTATCAGCTATATTTTTAGTAATTGGCGTCCTGCGGGTAGCAGCATAAATAACATAGAGGAAAAAGGGTACTTAAAACAATAAATAAAAATACCAATAACACTCGGAAAATATGCCTAAAAGATACAACAAAACTGTTTATTTCAGTGAAAGATCGTATCTTATTTCACTCGTCGCTTCGCTACTAATAAAACTATGTTTTTCCAGACACTCGGATAATATTTTGTTTTTATCTTACACATAAAAAAATATCTTCAATTAATTGTCTTTCTTCAACTCGACTTGAAACTGTATATGTCAGTCTGAATGATTTTTTTCTAAATTATGAAATTGATTATTGAGACAACGCCAAGGATAATTTACTATACTTTATTTTATAAATGGTGTTATTGTCCTTAACCAGTGGTCAATGACTGTTGATTGGTTTTATTTTTAGTTTTATTAATAAAGCATGTAATTGCATTCTGTAATTATATTCACAGTACAACTTTTAAAACAATCGGTTACTGGTTTAGACGCGGATCAAAAGGAAACCTCTACATCCGACAAAGGTAATCACAACTTACATCATTATTGTAAAAAATAATAAATTGTTGTTTGTTATTAAAATATGCTAGATTACGGTAAATACATTAATCTCGGACTAATGGAACGACGCATTTGAATCCAAATATGGACACACGTGGCATATACATAAATGTTACTACACTATATATAACTGTAAATGTACCGTTACATTATAATTTAGCAGGATATGTAACTGACAATTTACAAAAAAAGCTACCGATTTATCATAGTCCTAATATAAAAGAACCAATTATATATAAATGCAAATATACCTACCATAATAACCTGGTATTTTATTCGAACAATATGAAGCCATATTCAGCCGGGCGTCTGCGTTGTCGTCCCCGTTCTCGAGTCATAACAATTACGGATTAGAGATTATACACTAATAACACTGTCAATTCTCAAACAACAGTTTTGCAATTAAATTAAAACGTTATCTTAGAGTGCCGTCAGACAACTTAGATAAATATATTTACTCCATGATCAGCAATGCAAGCTAAGGTCATTGATTAAGATTTTCACCCCGAGTAGCGAGGATTGAATAATATTTTGCCCCAAATAGCATTTCCAACGTTGAAACTTATAAAGAAAGACTTCCGATCAAAATTCCCAGAAGGTTTCAGTAGTTGTATGCACATGTTAGAAAAAAGTAAATTAGTCTTTAAATGATTATGTTATGAATATATATTTAGTAACACTTGCAACCATCCACGCTTTTGATTCGAAAGTAGCTGTGCATAAAACATGTTTCATTGATATGAAATGTAAACTGCATAATGCTTCCTTTTATTAAAGTAGAAAAAGAAGAGATGAGTCGTCGTAAAGAAAGTTTCAGGTATGTTGTTGTTTTATTTTCTCCTGGTTATATCATATAACTAACTAAGTTACAATGTTTGGAAGCATGGCATGTTATGTGCTAAGTTTTATACAATGGTTGCAAAACTAGCCTGAAGCTGTTGTTATAGTTAAAAAATAAAATACATACACCAACATATTTCACATTAAATTATCTAACCTCAATGTCATACATGATAAATAAACATATTTATGCTACAAGATAGAGTAAAGAAATGTAAAATGGGAAATGCAGAAAACAATTGTACTGTGCTAAAACCAACAAGAAGTGCATGGCTGACATTAACAACAGTTGTACATCATGAGGATGTCACTTCCAGCTATGTATTATGTAGCGATTTTATACAAAATTGATCACAATCATTCAGTAAATGAATATCTTATCGACATTATACATAGATGTGGTGTTTGCTTGATTATTGTGAAACTTTAACAGGATGTTTTCTTTCTTTTTTTAAATCAGGAAGTATTCTGCGGTTTGGGCAAAACCATTTCCTTGAGGTTTATAAGTCTTTCCAAGACACGTGAACTGGAACCACACAATCTTACAAAATCATTGTAACACCCCACCATTTGTCAAGACTCAATTTGGTCACAGTAGCACCACCTTTGCTCAAAAGCACTAGCATCACCAGTACAAATTTCCTGGGTCTGTTTTGTGGAAGTGCTGTCTTTTATTTGTAACCACTAGTATTTTTAAGGCGTCACTTTTGTCTGATACAGGTAAATCTGAATCGGAAAGTCCTGAGTAGAACCTTCCCACCATTTCTGGTAATATTTCGACCTTAATTCTTGTGTAGCCTATGCACAAACATAATGAAACATATCAGAATCAAACAATTTTTGTTAACATTAATATCAACCACTGTCCAAACTACGAAATATCACATCTTAGTTTTCGTTTTCGTAACTCCCATCTGTGTCTATATCTGGTAGTAATACTAATATGTTTTGTGTCCAGACGTTAATGTCCATCCTCAACTCTCTCTAAATAACCTCAACACAGCTTCTTCAACATCAACAAAACTCACATGTGATTATTCCATCAGAGGATGTTGCTACATGAGGGAAATCAGTTGAAATACACTAGCCGCTGCCTTCGAGATCTACTTAATTATTCATGGGCATCAATGAGTACATTCAACGGTGTTGAGCGGGATACTTTATCCTATGAAAGACCCGACCTTGTGGCCAAATTTGAGAATATGTTTCTTTGAGGATAACAAATCTCCATGATAAGGCTCTGTGATGGATTTGGCGGGTCAGTGTGTCATGCATTTTTCATTTTTGAAGCTGTGATTCTACCTGCCCTGACATCATACCAAAGATTCTCCTCAGATTTTTTTGGTAGCCTTTTAAACATTGCTCACTTCTTCTTCAGACACATAAATATTTATGTCATTGCTCCTTTTTAAATGTTCTGCAAAGTGGAGTAAAATAGCATCTTTTTCTCGAAGGTTATTACGCATATGAGGGTACATTGTAGCCACAGTCTTTCGTACATATGCATTTGAATTTTCCTTCACAATTGGCAATCGAGCCGGTTTTCTACCTGTTGAAGCTAGATTTGAAAATGATTGCAACTCATTATCAGTGGGTGCTGGAGTATTACGTTATAGTTGTTTTGCCGATAGGCGGTGATGGTGCATTACTGACAGGATCACAGTAAGACTGATGGTAAGACTGTGACGATACGTAAGTCGATAATATTGCACCATATGAGACTAATGGAACGATACGGGGGACGATAATATTGCCCCATATAAGACTGATGTAACGATACATGGGTCGATAATATTGCACCATATAAGACTGATGGAACGGTACGTGGGTCGATAATATTGCTCAATATAGGATTGATGTAAAGATACGTGGGTCGATAATATTGCTCAATATTAGACTGATGTAACGATACGTGGGTCGAAAATATTGCTCAATATAGGATTGATGTAACGATACATGGGTCGATAGTATCGCCCTATTTAAGACTGATGGAACGATACGTGGGTCGACAATAATGCCCTTAATAAGACTGATATAACGATACTCCTATCGATAATATTGTCCCATATAAGACTGATTAAAGATACGTGGGTCGATAATAATGCCCAATATAAGTCTTATGTAACGATACGTGGATCGACAATATTGCTCCATATACGACTGATGTAACGATACGGGGGTCAATAATGTTGCTCAATATCAGACTGATGTAACAATATGTGGGTCGATAATAATGCTCCATATAAGACTGATGTAATGAAACGTTGGTCGGTAATATTGCTCAATATCAAACAGACTGAAAGATACGTGGGTCGTTAAAATTGCTCAATATCAGACTGATGTAACGATGCGTGGGTCGATAATATTGCTTAATATCAGACTGATCTATCGAAACGTGGGTCGATAATATAGCTCAATATCAAACTGATGTCACGAAACGTGGGTCGATAGTATTTCTCAATATTAAACTGATGTAACGATACATGGGTCAATACTATTGCTCCTTATAAGACAGACTGAATGATAGGTGTGTCTATAATATTTCCCCATATACGACTGATGTAACAATACGTGGTTTGATACAATTTCCCCATATAAGTCTGATGTAACGATACGTGGGTCGATAATATTGATCAATACACGATTAATGTAAAGATACGTGGGTCGACAATATTTCCCCATATCAAACTGATGTAACGATACATGGGTCGATAATATTGCTCCATATAAGATTTATTTAACAATTCTTGGGTCGATAATATTGTTCAATATCAGACTGATGTAACGATACGTGTGTCGATACTATTGCTCCATATAATACTGACTGAATGATACGTGGGTCGATACTATTTCTCCATATATGACTGATGTTACATAACATGGGTCGATAATATTGCTCAATATAGGTTTGGTGTAAAGATACGTTGTTCGATAATATTGCTCAATAAATGTTTGATGTAACGATACGTGGTTCGATAATATTGCTCAATACAAGACTGAAGAAACGATACGTGGGTCGATACTATCGCTCCATATCAGACTGTATTAATGATATATGGGTCTATTATATTGCCCCATATAAGACTGATGTAATGCAACGTGGGTCGATAAAATAGTCTAATACAATATTTATGTAACGATACGTGTGTTGATAAAATTTCCCCATATAAGACTGATGTAACGATACGAGGGTCGATAATATTGCTCAATATCAGACTGGTGTAACGATACATGGGTCGATAATGTTTCCCCATATCAGATTGATGTAATGATACGTATGTCGATAAAAATGCCCCATATAAGACTGATGTAACGATACGTGGATCGATACTATTGTTCAATATATGACTGATGTAATGATACGTAGGTCGATCATATTGCGCCATATAAGACTGATGTAACGATACTTGGGTCGATAACATTGCTCAATATCAGACTGATGTAACGATACATGGGTCGATAATAATTCCCCATATCAGACTTATGTAACGACACGTGGATCGATACTATTGCTCAATATCAGACTGATGTAACGATACGTGGGTCAATACTATTGCTCAATATCAGACTGATGTAACGATAGGTTGGTCGATAATATTGCCACATATAAGAATGATGTAACGATTCGTGTGTTGATTATATTGCCCCATATAAGACTGATGTTAAGATACGTGAGTCAATAATATTGCCCCATATAAGACTGATGTTAAGATACGTGAGTCAATAATATTGCCCCATATAAGACTGATGTTAAGATACGTGAGTCAATAATATTGCCCCATATCAGACTGATGTAACGATACATGGGTCGATAATATTTCCCCATATCAGACTGATGTAATGATACGTAGGTTGATAATAATGCCCCATATAACACTTATGTAACGACACGTGGGTCGATACCATTGCTCAATATCAGACTGATGTAACGATACGTGGGTCGATACTATTGCTCAATATCAGACTGATGTAACGACACGTGGGTCAATACTATTGCTCAATATCGGACTGATGTAACGATACGTGGGTCGATACTATTGCTCAATATCAGACTGATGTAACGATACGTGGGTCGATAATATTGCTCCAGATAAAACTGATGAAATGATACGTGGGTCGATACTATTGCTCAATATATGACTGATGTAAAAGATACGTGGGTCGATAATATTGCTTCATATAAGACTGAAGTATCGATACTTGGGTCGATAATATTGCTCAATATCAGACTGATGTAATAATACGTTGGTCGATAATATTGCTCCATATAAAACTGATGAAATGATACGTGGGTCGATTATATTGCTAAATACAAAACTGATGAAATGATACGTGGCTCGATACTATTGCTCAGTATATGACTGATGTAAAGATACGTGGGTCGATATTATTGCTCCATATAAAACTGATGAAATGATACGTGGCTCGATACTATTGCTCAGTATATGACTGATGTAAAAGATACGTGGGTCGATAATATTGCTTCATATAAGACTGAAGTATCGATACTTGGGTCGATAATATTGCTCAATATCAGACTGATGTAATAATACGTTGGTCGATAATATTGCTCCATATAAAACTGATGAAATGATACGTGGGTCGATTATATTGCTAAATACAAAACTGATGAAATGATACGTGGCTCGATACTATTGCTCAATATATGACTGATGTAAAGAAACGTGGGTCGATTATATTGCTCCATATAAGACTGAAGTATCGATTTGTGGGTCGATAATATTGCCCCATATAAGACTTGTATCATAGGACCTAGTTGATTGAGATGTTGTAGATATACAGTTGATCAGCCTAGGGTTATGAATGTAAATTGAGCGTTACATTATGGCAAAGTCTTGCAAAGGAGTTTTGAATATAAAACACACACACACAACATACACTGACGCTAATCTTATTACTATTATTTTAGTTTGTACATTTTTTTACATGTAATATTGCAAAACAATTTGAACAAATATGTTTTTCCGTATTTTATTAAAGTAGTTTTCTGTATCTGAAACTAGACACTGACTGGAAACTATTTTTAACATATAAGTTTCGATTGAATTGGTCATGTAAATGGATTTTTTTTATTAAATCAATACTCTGTGATTCACTAGGCAAATGACGACCGTTTATTAATAGAGTTATTTAGTTATATATATATATTAGTCACCTTGTCTGGAACCTAAATCATCTCGAATCGGCGTACGAAGAATAGATGAAAAGTATCTGAAGAGAAACAACACCATCTTAACTTTTAGCTAAAGAGGAAATAAATGAAGTCCAAGGGCAGATAGATAATGATATTGAAATAGTGCGAAAGTCAACGTGTACGTATAGTTTTAGTGGCTTTAATTTAAACATCCATACCCAACTTGTTTTACTTGGTCGAACACCGTTGGGTGTTTCGTGATTGCTCTGAACAAATACTCTGTAAATTACGATATAAAAACCTCGTCAATCACTGCATGCGGTAATATTTAGGAAAGGTAAACCATAAAAGTGCGGAACTTACCTGTTGTTGTATCAAATCAAGACAAAACTGAACGAGGTACTTAAACGAGCACAGACCTACGACATACCACGACCACACATGAACCAAACTAGCTTAATCAATATATGATCGGCTTATGGACTTTGAACCATCAGATAAAGACAACGTCTCTCTTAATGGAGTATATTAAAGGCGTAAACTATATGTCTAAGAATATTGGTTAAAGTGCTGGTAATATTCAACAAACAAAACAAAATAATATATTACTGCGTAATTAATATTTCTGATTATTGGTTCGTATTTGGCACAAGTTTATTTTAAAGAAAAACAAATAATTGAAAACAAACACATCAACCATTTCAATTTCATGTACTTTAATAGAATATGAAAAAAAAAACAAAGAGGAAATTAAAAAAACGTTCTGAGTAGGTAGACGAAATAAGGGGATCAGTTAGGGAGTACGAATACTCATTTAGTGTTTGATCAACAGTCTGCTTCTGATTAGTAATGTAGATATTCTGCAAAGCGGTTATTTGTTTAAATAATATAATTGGTTTTAAATTTTGAGATCTACGTACCGAGTGTGGCCTAATACCCAACTTGTTTTACTCAATCGAACACCGTTGGGTGTTTCGTGATTGCTCTGAACAAATACTCTGTAAATTACGATATCAAAACCTCGTCAATCACTGCATGCGGTAATATTTAGGAAAGGTGCGGCACTTACCTGTTTTTGTATCAAATCAAGACAAAACTGAACGAGGTACTTAAACGAGCACACACCTAAAACAGACCACGACCACACACGAATCAGAATAGCTTAATCAAAAAATGATCGGCTTATGGACTTTGAACCATCAGATAAAGACAACGTCTCTCTTACACGAGTAAATTTAAGGCGTAAACTATATGTCTTACATTAAAGGTTAGTGCTGGTAATATTTAACAAGCGAAACAAAATTATATATTTCTGCGTCTAAATTCGTGTTTCTGATTATTGGTTCGTATTTGGCACACGTTTATTTTAAAGAAAAACAGATAAATGAAAAAATACATCAACCCTTCCAAATTCATTGTCGAATGCAGTACAATCAAAAGCATGTACTTAAACATAATTTAAACAAAAACAACAGTTATTATATTTACTTAGTCTTCATACTTGATTCTAATGTAATATTTGAAGACGTAAACTTGACTGAATTTACACCCTTCGGAACTTACTGTATCGCTCTACACCAAGTATTGTTATTTATGTTTTACGGCATAGTTTTTGACTGTTGTGTACGAAAGTATGGATCTGGACTAGGCTGTCTTACAATGGAATTTGCATTATGTGTTTTCGTTTGTCATTGTGTCAAGTATTTATCAGACAAATTACAGATGTCAATAACATGTTTTGTTTCTATTTAGGATGGATCCAGTGCTATATCTCCCTTTCCCACCTTTATTCCTTGTTGTCCTGATTGGCGTTGTGATTTTGTGTGTTTTCCTTTGGTTACGGTCACCTGGACCATCTTCCACCAAAAATGAAGAAACCATAAGGTGAGCAACACGTGATAAAAGTTGTAGGAAACACTCATTCTATAGCGCATGTCAATCACAGGCGACAACTACTGTGTATACTCGAAACTGACTTAAAAGAATATTATCTTTGACGTTGGTTTAATTATTTTTGTTTCATCTTATATTTTGAAACAAAACGCAAAATAAGACCGAAATATATCAAATATCCTAAACAAAAAACCTGTGTGCCATATCTTTTTAAATAATCACATTCCGATTGTTTCGTATGTTTACATGAAAAGCTACAACGAATCAAAATGCAATACTTTGTCTTTGTGTCAAGTATTTATCAGACAAATTACAGATGTTAATAACATGTTTTGTTTCTATTTAGAATGGATCCAGTGCTATATCTCCCTTTCTTACCTTTATTCCTTGTTGTCATTGTTGGCGTTGTGACTGTGTGTGTTTTCATTCGGATACGACCACCTGGTCCACCTTCCACCGAAAATGAAGAAACCATAAGGTGAGCAACACGTGATGAAAGTTATAGGAAATACTCATTCTATAGCGCATGCCAATCACAGGCGACAACTTATGTGTATACTCGAAAGAATGTTAGTTTTGACGTTGGTTTTCTTATTTTTGTTTCATCTCATATTTTGAAACAAAACGCAAAATGAGACCGAAATATATCAGATATACTAAACAAAAAACCTGTGTGCCATATCTTTTTTTAAATAATCACATGCAGATTTGTTTCATATCTTTACATGAAAAGCAACAACGAATATTATATATATATATGTATATATATATATATATATATATATATATATATATATATATATGTATATGTTTGACTCAAATTGAAATCATTGTTTTATAAGTATTGCATTATGAGAAGGGACGGCAAGAGATGGCTGAAATCATTAACTTTATTTCGATAATTTGTTATTTGTTAATTGAAAATAACAATCATCTTATATAGATGGAGGTTTATTTATAGTATTTTGAAGTAGTATTAACGTCCATTTAGAATAAACAGAAATATCTTAGATGCACGATAACTTAATAAGAGTAAGAGCGTAATTAACCTGTTTGAACATTAAGACTGGAGAGTTCGAATAATGAGCAGTTTTATATATGAGTACTCGAATCTGGTGTCTTAAAGATGTCTTTGGTATGTAGTTAGGTTTTGATCCCCGTGCATTTCATCAGCTGAATATTGAGGCGTGTAGATAGGTTTTGATCCAAGTGCATTTCATCAGCTGAATATTGAGGCGTGTAGTTAGGCTTTGATCCCTGTGTCTTTCATCAGCTAAATATTGAGGCATGTAGATAGGCTTTGATCCCTGTGCCTTCATCAGCTGACTATTGAGGCATATAGGTAGGCTTTTATCCATGTGCTTTTCATCAGCTGAATATTGAGGCATGTAGATAGGCTTTGATCCCTGTGCCTTTCATCAGCTTAATATTGAGGCATATATATAGGCTCTGATCCCTGTGCCTTCATCAGCTGAATATTAAGGCATGTAGATAGGCTTTGATCCCTGTGCTTTTCATCAGCTGAATATTAAGGCATGTAGATAGGCTTTGATCCCTGTGCCTTTCATCAGCTTAATATCGAGGCATGTAGATAGGCTTTGATCAAAGTGCTTTTCATCAGCTAAATATTGAGGCATGTAGTTAAGCTTCAATCCCTGTGCCTTTCATCTGCTGAATATTGAGGCATGTAGTAGGCTTTGATCCCTGTGCATTTCATCAGCTGAATATTGAGACATGTAGATAGGCTTTGATCCCTGTGTGTTTCATCAGCTGAATATTGAGGCATGTAGTAGGCTTTGATCCCTGTGCGTTTCATTAGCTAAATATTGGGGCATGTAGTTAGGCTTTAATCCCTGTGCATTTCATCAGCTGAATATTGAGGCATGTAGATAGGCTTTGATCCCTGTGCGTTTCATCAGCTGAATATTGAGGCATGTAGTAGGCTTTGATCCTTGTGCCTTTCATCTGCTGAATATTGATGCATGTAGATAGGTTTTGATCCCTGTGCGTTTCATCAGCTGAATATCAATGCATGTAGATAGGCTTTGATCCATGTGCGTTTCATCAGCTGAATATTGAGGCATGTAGTAGGCTTTCATACATATGCGTTTCATCAGCTGAATACGCTACTCGTGATAAAAAAATTTCTGTGACTACTCACGAAATAAAATACGATCTTACACTGAATTCAACAACAGAGCAATCCTTACTAGTTACTATATCTAGTCACTTACAATATATATTTATTCAAAAACTACCCCACAAAGTTGGTCAATAAGTTGATATTTTCGTATTGCCTATGTGTGTCGTCTTCCTTTAATTTCATTATAGACAAAGTATCCAATAAGTAAATGTACCACAGCAAACCATTATCAGTCAATAAGCAGGATAACGTCCTGCTCACATCTATGTCTAAACAGCTGACTTTTGTTTGCATTCTTTACTAATATTATTAATAATATTTATATAATATAATTAATAGTTATTATTATATGTTGTCAGGGCGGGATTGTATTATTTCATATACGAGGGTAGTGGGTGAGGTACTGTTTTCGTATCATGTTGTCAGGGCGGTATTGTATTATTTCATATACGAAGGTTTTCAGTTTTCGATCATAAACATAAACTTATTAACTTACCCACTTAAGAATAATTTTGATTTAATAAGAACATCAAATTTCGTATTAATTGCAACTAGTTTTCAAAAACTACCCCACAAAGTTGGCCAATGAGTTGATATTTTCGTTTTGCCTATGTTTGTCGTCTGCCTTTACTTTCATTACAGACAAAGTATCCAATAGCACCACCACAGCAAACCATTATCAGTCAATAAGCAGGATAACTTCCTATTCACATCTTTGTCTAAACAGCTGACTTTTGTTTTCATATATTGTTAAATTATTCTTTAAGTATACGTCTGACACATAGAGGATCCAATGAGTGTTTATTTTGAATCGAATTTATTAAACAAGTTTGTGTAAAACGATTTGAACGAGGTTTTGCCGATATTTTATCGTTTTAAATCGTTTTAAATTACGAGTTTATTAAAAATGAGAAAACATAGACACGAATTTGAAATTTTATTCATAACATAACTCATGTACGGTGGAAATAAAGTAGCAAGACATTATCATTTTATTAACAATAATAAAACATAAATCATGTCTCAACTAACAACCGATGTTCAAAGGTTTCACTGTAAAACAACATTAAATACATTTCAACCTATTTTAATCAAGCAAATAAGTAATAAGAACAATGTAATAACTGCGTTTTGAATCGTTAAGACACTAGTTATATATGAAAATTATTGCATGAGGTTATATCACTTCTGCGTTATGTTATAATAACACGTATTTAGCTAGTGATGATATTGCGCTTAATGCACTGTTTTAATATAATTTTAGCAATCCAGATAAAGCATTCGAGCAAGAAAAGATGAAACAAATTATTATACATCGCTTATCAAGAACGCAAATCGGTTGGATTTATTGCTACTGTACTATTAAGTGACAAAATAAATGCAACATATTGTGTCTAAAGAGAAAAAAAAACATTTTGGTATATCAAAACGATACTAAGATATGCTGGAAACGCTTCCAGTTCCGATTCGATCGATTCTTTAGAACTTGAACACATTGGAAAATGACAAAAATTTAAAAAATATTAAAGGATCTATGTTTTAATAAGTGTTTAAGTATTTTGATATAAACAATCACAATCAAAAGAAATGACACTGATCATGTATAATTATAGCTGATAAAACATTGCCCGTTTATTTTCCCGAGTAGTAAGGAATTGAAACGTATCATTGAGAATAACATAAACCAAACCCTTACAAATCAGTTCATTCGACACTTTAGTCATAGTTTAATCAAAGTAAATAGAAATACGACTTATTTCGGTTTACATATGACATATGCTTTAATAGTGTTAACTTTGTTACACTTTTAACTTATCTTCTATTGCTATGTCAAATAAAGTTTTAGACGTTTTTTGTATTAACGCTTACAAACTTTGACAGACAAACACAACAAAAGGAGAAAGAGATTGAGGATCGTACAAGGGAAAGAGCTGACCTTTTAGATACGATTCGTGCTCGGGACAGAGAAATACAGAAAGCTAGGTAAGTTATGAATACGTTACTATAAATATTCCGTTATTATGATTGTGAGGCGTTTGTATTGGTGTTTACTTTTTTGATTGAATTATCTTTGTTTAAATCAACATACTGCCGCGATAACCGAGCACACGTTAAATTCTTATTTAAGTTACAATATATGTTTCATACGATAAGTCAAAACGACGTATGTTCAATGCGAAAGTAGTAATTTGTTACCGGTTGTACATTGTATACACCTATATAATGGTTGTACCTGTTCTGTTCAGGGAAAAGGAAAGAAACCTGCGAATGAAAATTGAGAAACTGGAGGAGGAATATGATCGAATGAAGTATGACTATGCTCTTCTTGCAAAACTATTTAGCTTAATACCCACGTTTACTTACTTTATATTGCATAACCTAATGTATTCACGGAGTTTTAACCTTGTAGCATATACACTTCACCTTATCAATATAATTTGCATTTAACGTCTGAAACACGAAGTCGCATTAAAAACAACTTTAAATTATTTCTTGCTTCATTCAATGAGATCAGTTTTTAAATAATAATAAAAGAACAAAGTTTAAATTAAATTTAGTAAAAGAAGAAAAGCAAACTTTAATTTCAGAAAAGGTTGCAATAGATGGGATCCATTGCTTAAAAAAAGAAAAGTCGAATTAAGAGAAACGAAGGCGGAGTTAAAAGATGTGCAAGATAAAAATATGTATGTATATATTCATTTATGAAAAGGTTAAACTTCTTTTCTTTAAACTGCAAAGTCACTGTCTTCTTGAAACCTCATCCTTTAGTCAAAGCATATAACTTTAATCATCGATATTAAAATGAAACTGACTTGGATTTATGCTCGTGCTGCACAAGACCAATTTCAGAATGCCTTAAATTTCTATTAGATGAATAAAAATCAACATCATGATTGTCTCGACTTCATCACACAAGCATCTTTTTGTATATGTTTGCACATCTGATTGTCAATTTCCAGTATTTTATTCAACTTCATTAACATTTGTCTTGGTTTGTTTTCAGCGTAGAAACTATAACACAAAATGCAACTTGCAAACTCATTTTCATTATTTACCGAAGCGCTAGATTATGTACAGTGAAATAGTCGGTATATTGCGAGTTGATATGATGAATGGACTGTACCAGTAAAGATTTTACCACCGTTAAAACGCCGCTCAGCAATATATTTCCCGAATAATGCTCTCGAACATGCATATTTTACCAACGACAATACAAACTTTGATAAACGCCTAACTGAACCGATATTTGACATTGATGTATTTCATCAGGATATAAAATTTGATAACTTTCAAGTTAAACAATATATTATTGAGTATAAATCATATACATAAGCTGGTAATTTTGTTACAAACTACCCCCTGTTCCGCATGTTCCATAAAACTCGACTTTATTGCTTCCCTTGGCCTTGCTAGGCGTGCGTAGTTGCTTCCATTTGTACTGCCTCTCGGTTTTGATAGAGAATGAAGTTGAAACGGCAGCATGTCAATAGACATTTCAATTCCTGCGTCCGCAATAATTCAGTTAAATAACATGGACTTTCCGAGGTTTCCCGTCAACTTATATTCTTTATCACCAAAACAACGAGTAAAACATATGGATTCTGATTATCATTTCGAAGAATTCCAATGACGCTTGTAATTTAAAAGTTCACAAAAGGAAATGGAACGAATCAATATGTTCAACCAAGTCAAACACTGCAGGTTTGAAACAGTTTCAAACTGACGATAAGACCTGTGTTTATGAACTTGCTGAAGTCTGGATCTGTGAATAATGTTTAGTGTACAAACTTTATATCAAGGTTTGCAACCTCAATCCTGCACAAAATGTTAAATCAGTTAGTAGAAATATCAAATTGATGCATTTATTTAAAACATTAATAAAAAAAAGAAATATTGTAAACAAATCGCGAGAAAGCGCATATGTTGATCAATCTAAAGAACGTTTTGCTGTTTATGACCAGAGGCATAATTACCTTCAACATATTAATTTGACCAGTATGCCATATTAATTTGACCAGTTTGCCATGAATTTACTGTGCACGTGAAGTTCCAAACAAATGCATTTGTAGTCTATGAGATGGTGTGTCACTATATGCCATTCACGGAATCTGACAGAGTTATACAAATTAACTAGATAATTAAGGCAAATGTGATACGATTTCAAATTAAAGTTATGACGTTGCATGTGTAGGTGCACATTAATACTTTCTTCGAAGTACCAACATTTCTTAAAACTGAAATAAGCGTTTCATAATTTCAGTTGCTCATTTAAATTTCAAACTCTAATAACCTTTAAAAAATAAAAGCTTAACTATTAGTCATGTCAGTTCTTTGGAAAATATTTAGCGATGTCTGCATTTGAAAACATGACACTTCTTAGAATATTTGAAAGATTAGGGACCAACTTGCAAATATTTTTCGTTTACACAACAAAGTGGTCATCAAATTTTATTTTTACATACTGATAATTTTCATCTAACAATGATGTGAGTGCAGATCTATATTATTTCTTGAAAAAAAGAAAACATTATTCACAGTACTAATTAATTTGATTTTCCATTTAAGTAGTTCATGTATTCATGAGCATTTTTTATGTTGAATGATATCAAATTATTGTCTGACCATGCAATGCAAGATAAAAATTATACACAATAAACAATAAAACTGACTCTTGTTTTTAAACTAAGAATGTTTAAAAAGATAATGATAATTGCAAGATTTTGCTTGTAATTAATTTTAATTACTCTAATATGTTTCAAATTTAATTCAGTGTTTAACCTTATGCCTTAAACCTTATAAAATTACAGTTTAAGTACAGAGTGAAATACAACAAAACAGCATATGCTGAATACCGAATAGTTCACCAAAAATTCATAAACAAAGTAGCATATATATACAGTATGTCATCAAATGTACATAAAATATTTCATTCCCCTCCACTTACACAATGTTTGGCATATAACGTAATTGTTGTATGTCCTTCAACTTTGATTTCATATTGGTTCTTCTGAATGACAGAAACAAGATTCATAAAAATGGTCATGAAACTTTACTATTATCAATCATTTGAAGTGTTAATCTATATTTCTATTAATTTGGAAAAATGAAATAGTATATCAATACAAGCTTTGGTATAGCATTGCTAAAATCATACACAAGTTTTATAATTCATTTCATGTATGATATTTTATTCATTACGACATAAAATGCATGAAAACAAGCATTTTCGTTTTCTTAATTTTAAGGAAATATTTTTCCATTGTTTTCTATGAACAGGACAATAAAGAAATTGAAAGTTTTAATAATAATTATTGCAACAGAAATAAGAGGGTATCCCTCTTTTGTATGAAAAAAGAGAAATGTAAAAATATGACTATTTTCATTGACATTGTCTATTCCACTTTATGCACTCAATGCATTTATAGCAGCTGATTGTTTTGTTCATAAGTGGAGGTTATTTTGAACTATTCAGAAAACAAGCTTAAGATTGCCAAAAGTTTAAAAATAAAGCCCGTTAAATTGCACAGACTAAACGCCAAAGACATGGAACAAAAACCCCCCAAAATAAATCACAAACAAAAACATGAAGCAACAGCACAAAACTCCACAACACAGTACATATATAATGTATGACAAACTAGGTATGTTTATAACTGATTGTAAGATACCGCCTTTAAACGGTCAGGTAAATCCAAAGTTCTTCGATGATTAGAGATCCCAAATTTATATGTTGACGGGGGAATATAATTCAGAGTTCCTTATGCAAAAACAGATCAGATACGATGCAGTTATTGTTTTACAGTGAGCATCACACACAGTCTGCCTTAGAGAATAAATGGTTTATGTCTGTGTGATCATAAAGTTTCATAATAAAAAGCATCATTGTACTAAAACTGGGAACAAATAAGGAAAACTTTATTCAGAATAAAAACGACATGTATTAGCTTAACTTTTCTTCAAAATGATTAAACTATTTGAAGAAAAAGAAGTCAAATGCCGAATCATTCCGAGTGAGCCAAAAAAAATGTCTTCACGCATTACATATTTAGGTTTTACTGATTTATCACAAGTTTGATAGAGAATTTCATTAGCAGATCCAGTGGGGTGGGAGCACACCAGGCTTGCCCCCCCCCCCCACAAACATCTTAGATTACTTTCTGTTTTCATAAAGGAGAAAAAGAGTGTTAAAATACTCCCAAAATTCACCATTTCGGACAAGAAATTTCAAACCCCACTGCCGATGCTCTTTAAAAGCCAAATACATTTCAGTTTTGAGGGACTGGCATATATTAAAAGTTTTTGCTCCTGAATTATGCCCCCAGCGTAAAATAATGAAACTACCCTGGATTCCTCATTGTAGATCAAGCCTCTATTAAAAAGTGCATACTTGAAAGATTAACAGCCTTTTAGCGAGGATCATCGACTTTTGATGACTGCAACCAATACAAATTTTCACCCAGAATAATGAACTGAACTTTCCACAAACTCATTTATTTTAATTCATGGTTTTTCAGTATTTCGTGTTTTTAATTGTTTTATTATTTTTATTGAATACTCATTTAAAGCGGTTTCAAAAAGTGTAAATTTAGGATTTCATGTGATTTCTGGGGCTATCAACCCATAACTCTAGTTCAATGTTTGTATACATATTTATTTTACAACATACTTAAAATAAATAGGCAAATTAAGCGAGTATCACTAAAATGAAAACTAACCGTTGTTGTATTCAACATGTGGAATGACAGTCTTTAAAATCTGAAATTCTCTTGTTGGCCAATATAAATAGTTTGCTAGATTTTACATTCTAGAAAAATAAATGTTCAATGTTTTTTATTGCTCATTAGATGCATGTTTATCCATTATATATGTGTTTATGCTCTTTCGTAGGGCATGAGGGACCATGCACTTGATATTCTAGCCGAACAACAATCAATATCATAACGAAGCTTCTTTTTTACAAGTGAATGTTATACATCGAAGAATAAACTCTGTTCCATAGACTTCTGCACCGACATGCCAATACATACACTAGATCAACACTTGGGGCGAAAAAAGGAGGTCAGGGGATGAAATAACAGCAATGAAGTGATTGTTGCCACATTGTTGTAGGGTACATTGCATTTGGGCAAGCAGCGGCCTAGTACGCTCAGTAAAATTGAGTTCCATGCTAGCTGTTGAGTGTTTTTTGGTAAAAGTCCAACACCGAACGCACGTTTCATCCCATGTTTACTTCATGCAAGGGTGGCTTGATCAGTCTTTAGATAAAATGGCAGAGGGGTGAAGTTTGTGGGTAACCCCTCAAGAACCTTGGGCATCTGTTAGAATGGTGTTTTGTATCTTAATGATCATAGGTTCGATCCCATCATTAGGCATACATTTCCTCACACATTTTCTGATATTGTGGAGGTCATTCTGTGATTTAAAAAAATCAAATTAACCCGCCTTTTATCACTCTCACTTTGATCTTCCGAAGTAGAGTGCGACACAGCATATCATTAAAATGACTTAAAATAGCCAAATGTAGAGCAATATGACGGAATTCCTGGTGTTCCATATTCCTTATATGTAAACAAACTCAAATGTTTATATAGTTTCATCCTGTCCAAGTCATCGCTTGGAAAATAATGGAATAGCACTGCAATTTGTGTTTAGTAATTAATCTATTTAACCAGCTTCTCCACCAATCGAGCACAGTCATAAAATTATACGATTGTCTTCATTTTATGATCGCTTCCTGATGCTGTGCCACTGACTGTCTGTCATTGACGGTTTCTGAAGTTTGTTTTGCAAAAGCCTCCATTTTACATGGCTTATTTTCGTCCAAGGAAAGTTACACGTTTGTTTTTATCGCAAGGATACAGGCTGACTTCATTTAAAACAATTCGTATCGCTATTCAAACCGACATGGTATATTTTGTAGGATTAATTTGTATATCAATATGTTAGCGATATCAGGAACATAGAAATATCTCACATTTTACGGGAAATTAAAGCAATGCATTGTGGTAAATGGTGCAATGTATCGTCGTACCACCTGGGTGTGGGCACTTAAAGTAAAAGGAAACAACAAATTGTCAACTCGTTTTAAAGGCATTAATTCATCTAGCAACCATAGAATGGGCAGAACAGTAACCGGATTCCGTGGTTACGGTAGACCGTATTCACGAAATTTACACTTTATATATTTAACTTGAATACGTTTAGTAGAACGAAGTTATAAAATTAAGCAATATAAACTATGGTTCAGTTTACCGTTAACGGATTAGAATTCTTATGAGAATATGTTTGCAGTTTCAGCATAAATCTTTCAAGTTACCTTAAATATATAAGAACATGTAAGGTAGAACGATAATACGAACACATCCGATATTTAACTGATTAAACACACAAAAGAAAAATGTGAACAATATAACTCAGTTTTACCCCATATTGCTCGTGCAAAAACATCATTGTAAGAGCAATTTATTTGGCCAAAACACATGACATTAAAAAATTTCGTCCTTTTTCAATTTTCAGCTACCTGGAAGAAGAACTCAAACAGCAAAGAAACAGATATGACGAGTAATAATCCTAAGTAAATTAGTCAAAACTACGCATACACATGTCTTATATCCTTATATCGAACTGCATTCTTTGTGCAATAACTAAGATACAATATCACATTTTGTTTGGATGTAGTACACTAAATATACGATAATTAGATATAGTGAATCCAGTGAAAGTAGGAATGCTATGTAGAACAAAACATACTGTCAGATATCATAAATATTTTATATCGAGTTCTTCTTTGTTTCAGAGAAAAGAGGACAATAGCAACGTTGATGTAAGAGAAGAAAAAGCAAGTTAAATGAAAAACAAGTTTAAACACATTTAACATTTCAAATATGTCTCTTTCACACAATAAATATTTTTCTTTGCTTGCAGGCTTATCTTAAATATAAATAAATGCAACATTCTGGCTTATCTTGTATAACACATATTGCAATTCTTTCCACTCCATCGTGTATTATTTAAATGTACTATTTCTATTAGCAATATAATGATATTTAAATTTAACGAATGGACATTATTTATTTTTTAACGGCTTCATTATAGTAAGTACAAACAAGTAGAAACAACATAAAGAACGAAATAACTTGATTCTAAATAACGTGATATGTTACAATATATGATACCGTTTATAAGGATCGTTTGATGTTTGCCATTTTGAAAGGAAATGAGTAACGTTTGTTTGAATGCCTCAGATAACGTTAATATTCAAAGAGCTGTAACTTTCACCCTATTATGGTGCCATTATAACATTATCGTTTAAAGTGTACTTCCGATCCGCTTTTCGACACCTTTTTTCTTTTATTTGATATGTTCTGGTATCAATTTGTATTTCTTTCATCTTTCAGACTGGAGGAACTTGCAATAAGGATGGATGATGACCGAAAAAAGTAGGTACACGTACTACTTAAATGCTTTATGTTGCCATTTATATTTCATGCACTACGTAACAAAGTTCATCATAAACTGGCATAAATGAATAATTACTATATTAAGGTATTTTTTTACAGACTGGAAGAAAAAGCAATAAAGTTGGATAGCGACAAAAAGAAGTAAGTACACGTATTTCTTATCGTTCTTGTTGCTATTTATATTCTATGTTCTAGATATACAATTACAACATATACATGCATACGTTGATAAGATACTATATCATTATATTCTTTAACAAACAAATGAAAAATGCTAAAACGTAAGTTGACGCATTTCCTAAAATTGTTTATTCATTTGTATTTAATGCAACAGGTAACAAATTGAACAAATTGTATCATATACAAGCGCATATTTAAAAATACTACCTTCATATTATTTTACAGACTTGAAGAAAATGCTAAACAGTTAGATTCTGACCAAAGGAAGTAAGCACACTCATTTCTTATCGTTGTTGTTAACATTTGTATTTAATGCAACATGTAACCAATTGTATCATATACAAGCGCATGATCTAAAACACTACTTTAAGATATTCTTTTACAGACTTGGAGAAATTGCTAAACAGTTGGCTGATGTCAATAAAAGTAAGTACTTTCTTCAAATATGACAGAAACTCAAAAATTGCAAACACTTTATAGAACGACACTCTGGTTAAGTTTTCTATTCTGCTGTACCAATTTTGGTTAAAGAAATCCTTTACACGACGCTGAAAAATAATAATAAATGTTTATGTGTTGCATTTGGGCAATCCAGACTTCATGTTAACCATAACACAACATATTTTAAACATTTACTGCCCAATTAATGTTTCTCAGGTTATTTTCAATTTCACTAACCATCGTTTAATACATAACCTTTGAATACTTTCTGTCACAGCAATGTAATATTTTGAACCAGTATTTTAAAATGTATGTTAATCGCACAGAAAACTATTTTTCTCCCTAGTTAAGCATATTTAAAATCATTTTGTGTCGGGGTTTTAACCCCTAATATGTTCTAACAAAACATTGTTTGTATTCGTTTTATATTGCTTGCACTGGAAACTCCCCACACCACACAACCATTAAATGAATTGGCTTAACTACTTAATCAATTATATCTAACACATGTTCATTTGTGTTGTTGACAACACCCTGAAGATACCTTTTCAGTTTAAAAATAGCCTTATTTGCCATGATAGTGTTTTATAACAATCCATAAGAGAGCCTCCAGATATAAAAAAACAAAACAATACCTAAACAAGAGCTGTCACAGTATGTGACGAATGCCCCCGAATGTGACATTGACCTACGAACAAGGTCAGTACATGAAAAGCTGTTCTTGCCTTTATGTGTCAAATACATATGGCAAGTTATTTTAAATTTCCTCTGAACATAAAAAATACCACCCATACTTGACAACCTACACTGTTATGTCCTTATATTCAGAATTCCCTTGTGAATAAACACTTTCACTTTAGAGGTAGGGACATGGGTCTTGCACAGGACACGTCATCTTCGTATGTAGAACACATGTATTTTAAAATCTGTCCATACAAGGGAAAGTTACAGCCCGGACACGACAACCTATACCCTATGTCCTTGTATGCAGCACTCCATTGTGAATAAACACTGTGACCTTGACCTTTGAGGTAGGGACACGGGTCTTGCACGCAACACATCGTCTTGGTATGTGGAACACATGTGGCAAGTTATTTTAAAATCTGTCCATACAAGGGAAAGTTACAGCCCGGACACGACAACCTATACTCTATGTCCTTATATGCAGCATTCCATTGTGAATAAACACTATGTGTGACCTTGACCTTTGAGGTAGGGACACGGGTCTTGCACGCGACACGTCGTCTTGGTATGTGGAACACATGTGGCAAGTTATTTTAAAATCTGTCCATACAAGAGAAAGTAACAGCCCGGACACGACAACCTATACTCTATGTCCTTATATGCAGCACTCCATTGTGAATAAACACTACGTGTGACCTTGACCTTTGAGGTAGGGACATGGGTTTTGCACGCGACACGTCGTCTTGGTATGTGGAACACATTTGGCAAGTTATTTTAAAATCTGTTCATACAAGGGAAAGTTACAGCCCGGACACGACAACCTATACTCTATGTAATTATATGCAGCACTCCATTGTGAATAAACACTAAGTGTGACCTTGACCTTAGAGGTAGGGACACGGGTCTTGCACGCGACACGTCGTCTTGGTATGTGGTACACATGTGGCAAGTTATTTTAAAATCTGTCCATACAAGGGAAAGTTACAGAGCCGGACGGACGGACGGACGGACGGACGGTGCGATTTTAATATGCCCACCTTCGGGGGCATAAAAACAATATTTTAATAAAACATATATTTCCTAATCACCATAATGCAATTGCAAATTTTGCGGTAGTCCACTTTTCTTTCCTTAATACAACAACTTTTGTCTTATCCTTATATACAGATAACTTCCATCTGTATTAGTCATGTAAAATGATTAAAATATGTTGCATTTCCTCACTTGTTTTGGAATTATTAGTATATTATCTGAATACATCTTTATAAATAACTTGATTGTATCAACATCTATTTCTTTGGCTCCATTTAAATATAATTCATATATTAAGTCATTTAGGTACATAGAAAAAAATAAACGGGCCTAAACATTCCCCTTGACAAACACCAAGAAAATATTCAAACAATTCACCAGTTTCACCAAAAATCTTAACTTTTGTTTTGACACTACTGTATATACCCTTCATAACGTTTAAAAGTTTTCCTCGAATACCTAACTTCTACCAAATGTTAGGTAGGACATGATAATCAAATGCTTTAGAATAACCAACAAATAAACTATAAAATTGTTCATTCGCATTAAGGACATAATTAATCAATCTAGGTAAATCGAAAATACCGCAGTAGTTCCCATTTTTGAACGAAACCCGGCTTGTGATTCAACGTATATGTAATTTATTTCAGCCCATGATGCATTTAGTAAATAATTTCCATAATACACTCAACAATGTGATACCAAGTTCTTAACAGCTGAAAGACTGCCCATCTTGTAAATAGGCAATAAATATACATCGCTCCATAAATCCGGAAAATGACCTAATTTTAAAATTTTATTGAACAATACAGGTTAAAATTTGTCGTTTCCGTAATCTAAAAAAAAATATTTAAAATTAAGGCCCAGCTCTTCGACCTAGATTAAACTCTTAAATATTTCTACTTATATCAACAGCAGTAAAAGGTCACTTGGTGCATCTCACTCATTAAAACTTTTCTTCATCTCGTATCAACTATATTTTCAGTGAAATAAATAGCATCTTTGTCTGTTTGAAAAAACAATTTATTTTCAGGAGTATTAATTGCTTTAAAATATTCCGTGAACGTACTTAAGATGTGCTACTATACATAATTAGTATTTCCACTATTAAGCGATTGACTGTTAATCCGTTTACTGAATAACAGCTCACGTACATCTTCAATACATGATAACAGGTTATATAGTCATTGATCCATATCATCATTACTATTCGCTCTATCAATATTACAGTTCAGTTCAGTTTAAATATACTTGACGAACAAAAAACATTCAAACAATTTACCAGTTGCACCAAAAATCTTAACTTATGTCTTAATCTTAAATCAATGGTGGCAGCGGTGTTTGAAAAGAACCCGTTGCAATTTTCGTCTGCTCGGAGAGGTGTGACTCACCTGTTCTGGCTGGGTTCACATTTCTTTTTTGGCTTGCTTTTAAAGATGAAATGCAATAAAGCTCTAGTTCAGTACTGCCTGCGAGTATTTTTTATTAAATTGCTGTACCAATATAATTGCAATTTGGCTAATTAAGGCAATTTTCTGAGTTTTAATAGCCGGAAAAAGTAAATTTGTTTTTCAAATTAGCCGCCAGTTTGTTTCATCATTCTTATTGGTAACCTTTGATAGTGGCTGAGAATTTCGCTATTTGTTTACCAAATAAGTGAAAATACCATTAAAACAATTGTTAAACAAATTGGCCTGATTTTAACGTCTCCGGCAGATTTTACGATGAAATATGTCCATGGTTGCAGCGACCTTGGTGTTACAGAGAGAATGTACATGTATTTGCCGTGGGTCTTGCTGAAGGTAGAGCAGCGGGTGCCGTCCAGGTAACCATGCCCATTCTGATGTGGGAGAGGTTGGTCTCTGTTATGTTGTAATTAACGTTATACATGCCTCATTGACCCTGGTGAAAGATTTTGAGTGGTAACCAAAGTCGGGTACTACCTGAATTGGTTTGAGCTCAGTCAGGGGGTCTCTCCTGACGGTAGCTGAAAGCCAACTTAAATGCCTAGTGAATGACTGCCGGTCATTTAAAATAGTTTGAATGGTTGACACATTTCCTGGAACCACAGGGGGCAAAGTGTGATAGGACCTGATCAGCCCTTAGTGAATATGGTACAAAAGTACCATGCTGGCCGAGATCATGGACGGAGCACTTTCTCGGTTACTCTTAAATAGAGAGTGCAATGGTTGCGATGAGAGGCTAGCTGAGTTGCCATGTGGTTGGGGTAAGATTGCGCAATGTTTCAGGAAAGCTAGGAGCTTGCTAGGCTAGTGTAGACAATGTGTGTTGTTAGTGCCAGACATAGCAGTCTGCAACTGATCGACGGGTCAGGACTGTTTGGGAGGTCTTAGGGACCCGGTAACAGCTGTCTACGAGGGCAAATGCTTGACTGTCTCCATTACACTTAAATAGATAGTGCACAGGTCGCCTCAGTGGGGTAACTATGCTACCTGGTGGGTGTTGGTATTGCGCATAGGTTCAGGAAATGTGGGGACATTCCTGGCTAGTGTGGACAACATGGTGAGGTTAAGAGCCCAGTGTATACAGACTAATTGACAATGGTCAGGACTGTTCGGAGGTCTTCGGGACATGGGTGCGGCCGTCCAATTGAATGCTTTAAGAAATGTGGTCAATCGCCTAAATAACAGTGTGAACCAGAGTTCTCCAGGTATCCCTGTTTTGAAAAGTGAACGGTTAGTTCCAGGCATGTCACTGTAAAACGGGTTAATATAGTCCGGAAAACCATATAGACACGAAATGCATGGTTGGTTGACAAATCAGTTATCCATCATAGGTGGGTTATGCTCAAAAGATGAATTCTGAAGCTCAATAGAAATCAATGTACATTATACTGTATTCTAGTAGGGTAATATCAGCTTTAAGGTAGCACTGTCTAAAGCCTTAAAGCAGTTCCACGTTACATGTACACCTTTGTGTAGTAATATAAGTTGTCCTTCCAGCAGACTGTATTGTTGTATGGCAATGCAGTCACAGCATTGCTGCAATGGAAGATGGCTAACTATCTTCTTTCTATGAGCCCACCCAAAAAGGTCTCTCATTTTGAGAGACGTTCTGTCTCGCACATTGGGAGAGAGTTAGGGTGCTACCATCACTGCCGGTAGTCATTGATAGTCACTGTCATGAGATAGGACATTCTTTGTGTTAACCAATAAGATAGGTGTATGGGCCCCTTAAATGCCAAGACAGAGGCATGGAAAATTTGTATGCTGGCTGTCTCTTGTAGGAGACAGACTCTCTATATTTCGGTCGTGGGCTTGTCACAGGGCACAGGAGGTCCTCTCCCGGCTTCTTTATGGTCTCTACGCAAAACGTTGGTGAGGTCCTGTGACTAGCCTTGAGGGATGTCCTCCATATCTACAATCGAAACATTCAACGGCTGTTGCTTGACTTGAAGTAGTGGTAGTAGCATTGTCATGGAGAGATTTTCTATAGAAATTCAGAAAAAAAAATGATGTAAATAAAGGCGTTAGTCTGGCGAAAAAGCTTTTAGAATGTTTTGTGTTACGTTTTTGATAACATTGAACACCAGAAAATAATGTCATAGTGAAAATTAAACTAAAGTGGAGTCTATCCATATCTGAGGCATTTACCATATGCTTTAAACGATTTTCGTTCTGGCTGAGCTTGTCCCTGTACTTTTAAAACATTTTCGTTCTGGCTGAGACTGACACTGTACTTTTGAACGATGTTTGTTCTGGCTGAGCTTTTCCCTGTATTTTTAACGACAATCTTTCTGGCTGAGGTATCTCTTTATTTTTTATTTCGATTTTCGCGACGACTGAGCTTGTCCTAGTAGTTATTAACGATTTTCCTGACGGCTGAGCTTTTCCCTGTATTTTTAACGATCTTCGTGACGGGTGAGTTGTACCTGTATTTTTTAACTATTTTCGTGACGGCTGAGCTTGTATCTGTACGTTTTAACGATCTTCGTTCTAGCTGAGATGTCTGTGTACTTTTCAACGATTTTCGTTCTGGCTGAGTTGTCCCTGTACTTTTTAACGATTTTCGTTCTGGCTGAGCTTGTCCCTGTACTATTAAAACATTTTTGTTCTGGCTGAGACGGACACTGTACGTTTTAACGATTTTAGTTCTTGCTGAGCTTGTCACTGTACTTTTAAACGATGTTCGTTCTGGCTGAGCTTGTCCCTGTACTTTTTAACGATCTTCGTTCCGGCTGAGACCTCTCTCGAACGAGATCATGTACAGACAGTCTGACAAGCATCCAATCGAGCAATACCTAACAAAACAATCTAACCGATATACAATGGCAGGACAATAAAACAAACACTTACATGAACAAGGAAATACAAATACAAACTTTATTCGCAAGAAACGCTGATCATCTTAAACAGTACACTAATAAAACCGCGATAGTGTTCGCAGTTTGCGATAAAGAAACAATGTAATTTACAATAAACGATATAAATTTTACAAGCGCAAAAACTGCTACCACGAAATTACGATATGGCGGGGTGATTATTAAACAAATATAACAGTATATATAATTATCTGTAGCACAAGTCTAATTGACAATTTGGTTATAATCGGATTGTGAAGGTTATTTCCAAACTATTTACTTAATGCCTTTAACAATGGGATAATAATGCCTAACTTCATGGCACTGTAAATGTAAGATTAATTAGTTAAAAATAAACTGAGAAAAAAATAACGTCGGATAGCGTTGTTGTCTAGTAACTCTTATAATAGTTGATTTGAAGTATGACATTTGATGGATTTCAGAGATGACGACGGACAAAGCAGACCAGTTTTTACCACCCTGTAAGTAAATTCCGAAACATAACGAACAATCCCGCTTTCACCGCAAACAAATAAATGGTTGACAATGACTTTGGCCCGGAGGTATATACTTGAATGAGGACAGGTTGAACCGGTTTTGAAAATCATATTGTGAAAAAGTGTATGATTTGATTAGCATTAAGTAATAAGCGTGTACACATGAGACATACTAAATTGTTTTCGAGTGCCATAACATCCACAAATAACGAGTACTTGGGAATTAGAATACCAGTGTACATTTTTATAACACACTTTATACGTGAATGTCATAAACAGTGCAAGGCCAGTTTTTTATTGCGTGTAAAAATGTCAGTGTCTTAGGTCATTCAAACATAGTTTTTTTATGCACATTTTTTTTTAACTTTTATATACCCTGGCTCATACATTAAAATTAATGACAATCTAATCATATTCCAACATAATATATTGACGAGTCATTGCTACATTAGAAAGAAAATATTTATCTTAAAGGGAAAAGTCGTAAACAGGCCGACTGTTTTTATTTCTTTCTTTCGATATTTGAAATGAAATCTAGCTTATGTAATTTTCAACCTATGTGTTGTTTAACATTGTTTTACTTTTAAGACTTTCTGCTAATCAAATCCTATTTTTTTAAGAATCGATGACAAAGCTATACAGGAAATATTATTCCACCTGGGATATTTATCAATTAAAAGCCATAATAGAAACATATGGTTTATTTCAATCACCAGTTGTGTTGACTCTCGTTCAATTAACTGGGTAATAAAATAATCGAGAAGTTGTCAGAAATTGTCACATATTTTGTTTTGTTTCTTTTTTGTTTTTTATACTCGCCGTCTCAGTAGACGTATAAACATATTTATTTTATATTGGAAATTACCCCAAAACTATTTAGTGACAACACTCACATTCACAATATTATACAATCTAATGTTTGAAGGATAAAATAGATATTGAACTCCACGTTTACAATGTACAACTTTCTTCCTAAATCAAGACGTATTGTCTTTTGCATCATTGTATTACAACAGTATTTTTCTCCTGGATATATCAAACCTGATGGCTAAAATAGGCAGCTTTTGTATAAGTTTGCATGTCATTTTTGCTAAATATAGGAGAAGTACATTAACACATTCATACATGCTTTGATTGTAGACATTTCAGACGGCATGACCCAACTTAAAATATTGTAGAACAGGTTAGTTTGTATAGTGTTATAATTTTATGTTATCAGCTTGTGTTAACTTTCTTTAATGTGTTAGACACTGTAAAGTATAAAGTGTGCATGCAGATTAGAAGCGGTATATTCTTTACCGATTGTTGAGTCACTAAAACTTACAGTGTTTACTCAAAATATAGATAGCTAAAGTACTTCCAGAATATGGTTGTTGTCAAGAACACGTGTGTACGATTCCCTTGCCTAAGTCTGTAAATCCACTAAAACTTCTGACATCTTCACCACTAGCCAGAAATATTCGAAAGTTTGCAATACCTTTACTAAAGATCTTTTTAGAAAGTTGTATTATCAACTGACGAATTTCAATTGCTACAAACAGTTCATTCACATTACACATGAAATCAAATGGTACGCTGTGTGGTCTTATACTACTTAAAAGAACATCGTTTAGAAATGTTAATTAACACGGTTAATCAAACGCATTGAAAATATAATTTGTGTTTGTCGATGTAGGAAACCTAAAATAAAACTGTTTTCATAAACTACAAATAACTAATATCTCGTGAGCATCGACCTTTAATTTATATCATTCAATTGTTGTATTCCAGACATGTGGTGGAAATGGAAGAGTACACGGTCAAAGCTGTCCAAGTAACTGTCCGACAGTGGGTCTTATCATAATGCAACTATCATAATGCAAACCTGTAGGACCATAGATAAGTCTCAACCGTCATAACTCAAAATTTTACAAAATCTCAACAGGATCTAAAATCAGGACGATGCAGTGAGCCATGGTGAGAAAAGATATCAATCATTTGTTCGCGTTTAATGTGTGGGCTTTCGACAAATGGTACATCGCCATTGGTATAGATCATAACACATGGACACATGATAACAGTGTGCTAGCAACTTCTCTCGAAGCGGGACATTTCTATCGACAATTACATAACAGGTACAAAAACGAGGACATCATTTATCAAAACCTGATTCGAAAACCTGCCATACAATAAACAGAGGAGCCACACGAATAGAACAAACGGCTATAAACTCATTGCTTATATGGAGTGATAATGATTGTGAATGTTTTGTGCAAAGGCCATCTACAACCTGTTTCAATGTTTCTTATTATATTGAACTTGTGATTTTCCTTTATAAAATGTGTTTTGTGGTACAATATTACGTTTTGACAACTACATTTAACAGTTTCAAGACTGAAACGTTTCCAAAATATACATTATCGTTATGTATTAGTTTGTGTTGTTAAGAACCCCTATCCTCTTGCATAATTTAGATTTATCTCCCTGTATAAGACTCCTGCATTCTTAACAATATGGCAAATTTAAATAACTATACCTTGATTTTAATTATAAAAAAATATACTTTCAAACATGACACTTATTTACGCGTCATACGAACGCTTGACCAGTATACCCGAGTAAACCCTATCGATATTACGTAATCCGAAGTAGGTATATATGTCAATTCGAATATCAGCTAAAACATTTAGTGAACGTTTATCGATTGCAGCTGCCTGGCACAGGTGTGTTGGCTGCTAGTAGGTATACAGTGAGCCGCTCACTTAATCAACCCTATATGAAGGCAATTTTTTTCTCAATAATTGCAGATATACATTCCAAATTAAGAAATGTATATATCATTTGCTCTATATACTCTGTCCATGTATACAAAACGCCTTCTTAATATTTATTTTATACCCATCATATATGCTTACGTAATTCATTTCAAAAAGTAGGGTAGTCCGTATTGCAATGCATAGCAATACAAACGTAATTAACTATGCTGACATCACATCATAAATGTAACATCACGCGATGTTAAAATAATGTTCCATTATGCTTTTTGAAATAGGGTTTATTTTAGTTTATTTATAATATTTAGTATCTATTTATGTGCGTTTATATTATTCGTTATCAGTGCTTCAATGTGATGGTTTTAACGGTTGTTTTAATGGTAGAAGTACAAATTATTATTAACTTCTTTCTCGATATATCGTGTACATTTTATCCTGTTTTTATTTGTTTATTCAGTTTTTAAATGTATAGTCAAACATGAATCTTTTCTTCACCATGTAGTTTTGATATAATGTTTTCAATAACTTATATTGTATGTCCATATATGTGATAAGAATTCTGTACAGAGCTTTTAAAGGTTTATTGTATATATAAAAATACTGCTGTACAAATTTGAAATATAGAAATGAAAAGGCGTCATTAAAAAAATGAAAGCATAGATATATTTAAAATTATTTTACTGGCAAAGAATAGAGCAAAAGTGTTATTGATACTGCCTTTTGATCATTGTCGTATTTGACCCACATGTATATTTGCATGTTTTGATTTAACTCTATTTGCGTCTCGTGAAATCCGAATGTGCAACAGTTCATTCGAGTCGAATTCAACCAACCGGATGAAACGCAGTACCAATGACCCTGTTGAACTGATATTGGTTAAGGGCTGTATTCTATAAATAAACATTGACATATCTTTGCTACAAGAAAGTTGGTTTTAAGTTAAAACATTGTAGAGTGAACATTAAACCTAAATGAGTTAGCAACCAGACCTATATCGTCCAATCTTGCAAACACGCTGCATATATACCATTATTTGTCTTATTTCTTTCATACACGTTTGTAAATATATACATTTTTATACAGTTCATCTTGTTTATATTATGAAATTACATATTCTATATGGATTAAAATAATCATTAAAGAAACCGTTCAGAGAATAGAGTTACATTTCTTTTAGTCTTAAAACACTTTCAAGATATATATATTTATTTTCTGTTCGGAATAAATCGTATTTACGATAATTACCATATATGGGGGGGGGTAATTCCGACCATTGCCATATATGGTAATGGTCAGTGGGTTTATATAACCAAACGGCTGGTATAAAAGCCGTTTGTCCACGTGCTTTCGTCATTCGATGTTGTATCGGGCCAGTTAAACCATCAGAAAATTGGTGTATTGTATTATGGCAAGCGACGAAGAAGGCGGCGGAGTTGCACGTGGAAACGGTAAGTCCTCGGGGGACTCAACAATTGAAGCTTTTTCGTTGTTTAAAACATATCTTGACAGTCAATTGAAGGACTTTAAACAGGATTTGTGTAGTATTAAAACTAGCAAAGACAAGAAACCAAAACTTAAAAGTGAATCAAATAAACATCAGTTTGAATTTAATTCAGAAACTCAGGAAGGCTTGGAAAGGGCTTTGTGTAAGAACTTACCTGAAGGAGCTCAGGGGCCGGTTGCTCAAAACCTCCGTTAAGCTTAACTGACCGTTAAACAGCTAACGGTCCATTTAATTTCAACATGGCGTTAATTTTCTGTTGCTCAAAAAAATGTTAAGTTTTAACGATGGAGTTAACGGTGAAACTGACCGTTAAAGTTAACTGAGATAAGAACCTCGATTAAAGTTAACGACAGATATATCATGGCAGGTATATTTTTACCAAATGTAAGGTAACAGCGTCAGTATAGACATACTCCTCATGTTCAGCATATTGATGATGGGGAAATGCACGAGAGGTATCGTTTACAAATGA
>NC_069137.1:3121615-3139115 GCF_026914265.1 Mya arenaria | reverse complement strand
AGTTAAGCACAGGAATAAATTAATTCAAGTGGCAGATTGTTCCCCCGGGGGCTGGTTGACACCTAATGAGTATGAAAAGCCGCTACTTGGTTCAGATGACGAAAAAAGGCTTAGACAAGCTGAAACCAGGGCTATCAAAAAGATCAAAACTTCCAAGCCTTCTACAGATAACAAATTTAATCCTCATAAGCGTTCTTCTAACATTGCGAGCGCCATCACCGGAAGTCAGCGGCAGCCACGTCAACAAGAGGGATGGGGTCAATCGACACAGCAGTCCTTTCTTGCCCAGCGTATCAGCACCGGCAACGACATCTGCTTCTCGTGCGGTCAGCGAGGGCACTTCCGGAGGGATTGCCGCGCAAACGAAGGCGCTCCACGTAGAGTCAACTATTACTACGCCGACAGGTCCAGAGCCGCAGCGGCAACCACATAGCCCAAGACAGAATATAAATGATGAGTATTCTTTTGACTGTTTGTTTGATAGAGATTTCTTTGAGTATGAAGAAAATAGTTTTATACCAGATTGTTCAAGTGAAACCAAAAATGTTAAGGGTAGATTAAAATCCCAAATATATTTTTGGAAACAAATCGGCGCAAATCAAGATATTGTTGATGTTATAGATAATGGTTACAAATTACAATTTTTTGAGGTGCCGGAACCTTCTTTTGCGAGAAATATTAAGTCCGCTTTGGATAATATAGATTTTGTAAACTCTGCTGTTAACGAATTGTTACAAAAGCATTGTATTGTCGAGACACCTTTTGTTCCGCATACAGTGAATCCCTTGAGTGTTGCTATAAACAAACAAGGCAAAAAACGAGTGCTCTTGGATCTCAGAAAAATAAATATTTTTTTGTGGAAAGAAAGTTTTTCTTTTGAAGATTGGAAAACGGGTTTAGAGTATTTCGAAAAAGATTCCTACAGTTTTAAGTTTGATTTAAGTCAAGGGTATCATCACATAGATATTTTTGCGGCTCATCAGACATTTTTATGTTTTTCTATAAAGGAGAAATATTATTGTTTCACGGTGTTGGCTTTTGGATGCAGTACTGCCCCTTTGATTTTTAGTAAAGTGTTGAGAGAAATGGTCAAATATTGGCGAATAAACGGCATTAAGATTGTAATGTTTCTAGATGATGGATGGGGCACAAATAAATCGTTAGAAAGGACGCTGACAGATGCTTCATTTGTACAGGATAGTCTCATTAAGGCTGGTTTCATCATAAACAACGAAAAGTCAGTTTGGAATCCAGTTCAAAGCATTGAATGGATAGGTATATTTTGGAATAGTATAGCATTTTGTATAAGTATTCCTGAAAGGAGAGTACTTAATTGTTTATCAAACATAGAACACGTTCTTAGTAATTACAGTTCAGTCACAGCGAGATGTTTAGCAAAATGCGTTGGCAAAAGTATTTCTATGAAACCAGTTTTAGGCAACATTGTGAGGTTAATGACTAGGTTTTTATACATTTTGATAGAAAGCCGTAGTTATTGGGACGTTCCTGAAGGACACCCGTTTCTTAAGGAATTGGAATTTTGGCAGTTGAATTTACAGAAATCTAACGTTAGATTTCTAGCTCCGTATTTGCCATTTGAAGTGTTAGTGTATTCCGACGCTTCCCATTCGGGTGTGGGCGCTTATGTAGTGAATTGTAGAAACAGCGTTTTTCGCTCTATATGGTCGGAAGAGGAAGTAGTCAAAAGTTCTACTTTTAGAGAATTAAGGGGCTGTCAAACTTGCATTAGATGTTTATGGCAATATGTTAAATGATAAAACGGTAAAATGGTTTTCTGATTCCCAGTCGTGCGTTCATATCGTTCAGTGTGGAAGTACCAAAGTAGAGTTACAACAAGAATCTTTACGCATATTTGACATTTGCTTGAAGTTTAAGATAGATCTGCGTATTCAGTGGATTCCGAAAGAGTTAAATGAAGTTGCGGATAATAAAAGCAAACAATCCAACACTGATGAGTGGGAAGTCACCGACGAGTTTTTTAGCTATTTAGATAGTATTTGGGGACAACATGATGTAGATCGCTTTGCTACACACAAAAACAGGAAAACCAAGAGATACAATTCCTTGTTTATGGACTATGAGTCGGAAGCAGTAGACTGTTTTACTCAAGATTGGGGTAATGACAATAATTGGCTGGTGCCACCCATATGTCTAGTTTCTAAGGCTATTTTGCATGATTTGCATTGTAATGCATCTGCTACGCTTATTGTTCCTAAGTGGCCTAGTTCGGCTTTTTGGCCTATGTTGTTCAATGCTTATTATGTCCAGAAAGATTACGTTTGTGACATTATGGAATTTGGCAAAGGGCAAAACATTTTTACACACAATGGTAACAAGAAATGCGTTTTCAATCCTAGAAGGTTTTCTAGTAAGGTATTGGCAATTAGAATCGTTGCAAATGTTTAAGGTATTCTTAGTATAAGCGTTCGTTAATATTCTGGGTCAACGTACGTGTTCGCTGTTTGTGCGCGTTATTTAGCTTGATGTATGTTGTAATCATATTTAAATGCACCGTATTTTGTTTTGGTATACATACCGACATTCAGTAAAGTTTTCAGTTTGTTTTAGTTATAAAGTTGTTTTGACGTTGTTGTAAGATGATGTGTTACTCACAAGAGTAATTAGTATGAAATTAATGCGAATGTTTTGGTTCATGACGAGATACGTTTCTGAAGGCGATTAATTGCTCATGACGAGCGACGATTATGCATGCGATCGTTTGCTCACGAGGAGTGACTAATGTGAATGTGATTAATTGACATGACAAGTGAGGGTTTGCCTATGATGAGAGGTGTCTCATCTATCGTTTGCTCATGACGTGATTCTATGCTTATGATGACAGGTTTGCTCATGGCGAGCGTTTCTCGGAATGAGACGGATTTTGCTTACGTCGAGCGTTGTCTCGGAATGAGACGGATTTTGCTCATGACGATCGTTGTCTCGGAATGAGACGGATTTTGCTCATGTCGAGCGTTGTCTCGGTATGTCTCGGTATGAGACGGTTTTTTGCTCATGGCTAGCGTTGTCTCGGAATGAGACGGATTTTGTTTATGGCGACCGTTGTTGGATTTTGTTAGTTATGGTGGTACTAGTTTAAAGAGGCGTAACTATTATATTTTGGCAAAATTATCATTGCAATACTATTATTTATTGAATTACATATTCTCAAAAGTATGTGTATATACATTTTTCAGATGTTTTCAAAATAGGCATTTAGAAGGATTTTGACTCGTTTCCAGTTCACCCGGATTTAATATCTTCTCATGAAAATATTAAGAAATTGGGTCAAAAAACAAAATCTGAAAATACTATCAAAAGTTACGAAAATCATTTCAAACTGTTTTGCAAATGGTGTAACAAATACGAATATACAACAGTTCCAAGTACAGATTACACTGTTGCATTATATTTGTCATCTATGGAAAATAGTATTTGTCCGGAATCAAAATTAAATGCAGTTGTTTATAGCATTTCCTATGCCCATAAAATCAGTGATTCTGTTGGTCCTTGTTCTTCCAGTTTAATGCGTAATGTCAAATAAGGTATTTTGAGATCAGTCGGTAAAACACACATATCAAAGGAACCAATTAGAAAAAAACGATATTGTTAATATTGTTAAATATTTTGGGAACGATTCTTGTCTGATAAACAAACGTTTTGTGACCATGTCAATTTTGAGTTTTTTCGGGTTTTTCAGATTTAGCGAGGTAGTTTCCTTAAGATGTTCTGATATTGTTTTTTAAAGAAGATTGCATAGAAGTGCTGTTAAGACAACCAAAGACTGATCAATATAAAAAGGAAAAACATCGTTATAATTGCCAAGACAGATAACGATATTTGTCCAGTGAATTGTTTACGAATGCACATGGATTCAGCTCAGCTTTCAGAAGATTCAGATGAATTTTTGTTTAGAAACGTTTATTTTTCCAAGAAAGATAATACACATAGATTAAGAAAGAGGAAGCATATTTCATATACAACAGCAAGAGAAATATTTGTTAAAAATCTTACAATTTTAGGATTAGATAGTTCTAAACACGGATTGCATTCGTTTAGGTCGGGAGGTGCGACAACAGCTTCTGAAAGGGGCGTACCAGACAGATTAATTAAAAAACATGGTCGATGGAGATCAGAGATTTCTAAAGATATTTACATCAGGGAAAGTGAAAAATGCAAGAAGTCAGTTACTTTAAAGTTGAGTAACTAAAATAATGTTTATACGTTTATACATTCTTTTTCGTTCGATAAATGTATTGGCCCGGTATAGACCACTCCTATACAGTCGTTGTTTTATACTTTATGAGGTTAATAAATAAATAATTTATGTTTGTCTGAAAGTATTGAAAGAAAACATAAATATATTTATTTTCTAATCGGAATAAATCGTATTCACGATAATAACCATATAGGGGGGGGGGGGTATTTCAGACTATTGCCATATATGGTAATGGTCAGTGGGTTTATATAACCAAACGGCTGGTATAAAAGCTGTATGTCCACGTGTTTTCGTCATTCGAGGTTGTACCGGGCCAGTTAAACCATCAGAAAATTGGTCGCCCTCCCGCTCACCCTCGATGTTCTTTATGTTTATGTGTTTCATTAGAAATACAATGTTTATCAAGAATATGTTAATAACTTTTGTATCTTTTCAGATAAACGATTTTGCTTCGTTTCGGATGAAAGTTGGGTGTGCATGACATACTTGTTAAGTCTGAGAGAAGAGGTTTCATGGACATTTACAAAGTTTCATGTGAAACGTATTTTTGTTTTTCCTTTCATTTTAGTATGTATAAGTGCATGGACACAATATGCCACATTCAGTGGTCAATTGTTTCCTCATGAAACCATTGCGTGTATGATCATTGAATAAATGTATTGGCCCGGTATAGACCACTCCTATACAGTCGTTGTTTTATACTTGATGAGGTTTATAAATAAATATTTTATGTTTGGCTGAAAGTATTGAAAGAACATATAAGATTTTTTTATTCTTCGATTGTGTAACATGATACTCATTTATTTTATCAATTGCATGCATATTTACATTGCATTGTTACAATGACTCGTCTTCAAAAATGATCACACAGTTACTATTACGCAGTAAGTGATATAAATTCACAAATTGGATATCATACGTTGTAGGCTATAAGCACATATGCTAGAACTGACAAAGGACAGAAGTTTTTGAAAATGACTGTAATAATTTATCTCAATAAAGTGTTCTTCGTTGTTTCATTTAGAAAGATTTACTGAAGGTCAGTATATCTAATACAGAAAACATTACTCTTCACACTCATTGAACATGCAACTAACCATCCGACATAGTTGGTTATACACCGTCCCTAGATAAAGTGTTTTTAATAACCGTCCTAAGTAATCTTTAACATTTAAAGCATGTTGCCACTTCATGTGGTTTGGTTTGCGATTGCTTTCTTATTACTATTTATTTTAGCCAATGCTATGAATAGGTCTTTGTTTTAACATTACCCTCACATTTAATGAATATTTCTTTAGTGTTATCATAGTGTATATGTACTGCAAACACTTTATATCATTGTTATGCAATAAAAGCAGATAATACATATTTAATATTATATTAAGTATATTCTAAATACATTGTTAATTAACAGTACGAAGTCATATTATACATAACACCATTGCCTTTGTTAAAAAAAACAACAACTTATTTTCGTCCATTTTTGAGTTGAAGTAAAATTCAAATATGTTGAAATTTTCACTTACCTTGTTTGATTGTATAATAAGTGTCCACTGGTGAGATTTTTATGCTATAGTTAAACACTGTTATTTAAACTTTCATTAATTATTATAACCTGTTAAGTGTTGTCCACACTTACACATAACAGCAAATAAAACAAGTATAAACTCATTGTCTCAGTGATCTTGGCGAGATTTAAGAGTAAATTGGAGATTAACCTTTACATTTAAATACTCCCTTATTTAAATGGGAACACTTTAAAAATCATATGTGACTTAACACATACACAGAATTTCCTGCGTCCCTTTTTAAAAAAAAAACATACTAATCTGTTTTAAGTAACACACATTTAAATGAGTTAAAGTTGTTTTTGTTTCTTACACGAGTTTGTATAATCCTGTAGACCTCAGTATGTGATTTTTTCATATCATTCATAGGTATCAAACTAACTGTTTGTAATTTATTTATGTGACTGATTACAATTCTGTGTTACTCAATCTATTGACAATATGTATATTAGTATTATTTATGGTATAAGTTTATATTTCAAGAAAAAAATCGCTTAAATTTACTGCATTCGTAATAAGTTTCGTTATTTTACAAACAGTTACTATCATTTTAACCAGATAACATATGGTTTGTAATAAAGAATAAAAGTATATATGTACTTTGTTTGCACCTTTAAAACATTGGAAGTAAATCCTCGGAAAATGATTAATTCCTTATGGATTTACCACTCTTCTAATAATTTTCAATTATCTAACTTTATTACATGTGTTTAAAAAAAGGTTTTAAACTCCAGTCATAGTGAAGCAATGAACGGCCAAACGTCATTAACCGCTTACAAATGAATCGACCCGGCATGACAAATCTAGCAATATCGAGGATGAAAATCGTACGTCTCTTTTTATTAACAACAAATGCCTTCGATAGCGGACTGTACCGGTGAAAGATTCAAACACACTTGTCAATGCAACTCGATATTTCTACTGCTCACAATATATCTTGAGACATTTCTCTCGATAGCGGACTGTACCGGTGAAAGATTCAAACACACTTGTCAATGTAACTCGATATTTCTACTGCTCACAATATATCTTGAGACATTTCTCTCGATAGCGGACTGTACCGTTGAAAGATTCAAACACACTTGTCAATGCAACTCGATATTTCAACTGCTCACAATATATCCTGAGACATTTCTCTCGATAGCGGACTGTACCGGTGAAAAATTCAAACACACTTTTCAATGTAACTCAACATTTCAACTGTTCACAATATATCTTGAAATATATCTCCGATTATTGCTATGACATTCATTGAACTCTAGAAAATCATTATGCATATTTTATCATTCATTATTATTTATCCAACACAAGAACATAATTTGGCTGCCTTAACTTCAATTAGGTTGATCTTTTCACATTTTGAGGACTGAAAACAAAAACAAAACACTACAACTCTGATCAGCGTATACGTAGGTCTCAAACAGAAAAAAACAACAACATCATTGCTGACATTTTACCACTTCCGTGAATGGGTGATAACCAGTGTTGTCAGATACCAAAGCAGGCCGCCACCTGTGAAGCTGTTATCATAATATTGCTAACGCTGTACATTAACAGCACATTGACTACATATTGGTTCCATGCATTACAATGCAAGTGTGTGCTGACGTTAATGGGTTCAATTGAAACGTAGAACTAGACATCATTAAAAGCAATCCTTTATAATCGTTTAAGTCCATCGCTGTCTCTTATTCGACAACTCGATCAAACAGTTTGGTTGTTAATAAAGGAAATCAATGAACTTATGAACCAACGCCCGACTAGCTTCAAACGTTTTTAGCTATGTGAACCCTTAAATTGCAAGATATAAAGCCTGTTCACACTCAACTAGAATAAGATTAATGACGTATTGGTCGTGCTGGTGTTAGGTTCATATCTAGAATGGTTATCTAGTATGTTAATAATTAAAAGAAAAAAAAATGACGTTTGAATACCAAAATAACGTGTGTGACCTGTTTTAAGTTTACAAACTTTTTTCTGCATGTGTAAGCATGTGTGTGTGTGCACATGAAAAATCATATATACTGATGAGATATCATCAGTAGAATAACGTTTAGTGTGCCCTTTATAATTAGTCTTTTACTCAATATCGTCACTTCTTACGAGTAATCGATAGTTAATATAAATGTTTCACATCAAAACTGTGTCGAATTACAGTATTGAGTTGAAATCAAAACGTGTGACCTGTTTCAGGTTTACAAATATTTTTCTGCATTCGTATGCATGTTTGCGCATAAGACAAATCATATATACTGACGAGAAATAATCTGTGCAATTACGTTTATTATTAATTTATTTTTAACAAAATATCATAATTTCTTACGAGTAATCGATAATTAAAATAAATCCTTCACATTAAAACTGAGTCACAATACATTATTCAGTTGAAATCAGAACGTAATCTTATGCACTATTTCCAACTAACATGTATAACAGTCAATACAATGCACAATTTTCACATCACCACTGGCACATAAATCTAAGAGTTGACTTTCGTGGGCATTAATAAAAGACATATAATTATGTAAAGTCAATTAGACAAATTATTAGTAGCATTTCTGTCAAAAGAACTAATGAATATCCCGAAGTCCATTCATATTCGAAAACAATATGATGAAAGGTTTGGAACTTATTCATATTTTCATTTTCTATCAATATCAATACGTGCATACGTCTATCATTATAAGTTTTCATTGTCTTTTAACAGTAACAAATCCCTCAAATTTTGATGGTTCGGATCTAAACGGTCATGTGCCTTGCAACCTGTTAATATATGTGGTAATAAGCCGAGATTGGCTTTATAAATCAGATGAAAGCTAGTGGAGCAGATATTTCTACTAGTAGGTTGCTGATGGAGCAAGACATCATAACCAACCCCCGAAATTACAAAATAGTACATTTAATCAGCGTTCACGCACAATAGTGCTAGCTTCAACTCTTCTAGATGATTTATCGGTTTAACATAATTTGATTATATGACTTTTCGATAAACACAAACAATAGTGAACATGACAATAATCAAACAAATTGTTCATAAACAGAACTGTAACTTACTGTTTGGTATTTGAACAGTGTTAATATAATTATTTATTTGTATAACTTATATTACTGAGTGGCTCAAGATTAAGCGACCGAACCAATACAAATCGCGTTTAAGCTATAGAGAAGTTTGAAATCAATAGATATTGAAAGTGGTTTGTCACACTTAGGATTATTATAACTATCGTAGATAGTTCACCGATGTATCCACCATTAAACAGAAGTATAGTTTTTACTAAAATGAAAGAAAAACACAAGCGATATAGATTGATTATTACTTACTGTGATGTCATATTGCTTACGTCAGATTTATCTTTTGCAGTTTTCGCGTATTTTAAAGGTCGAAATTAATTGGGATTGTCTACCACGTGAATCCAAGTAAAATAAAAATAAAAAACAAATAAAAAAAACAACGGAGTATGTATCTGTTCTTATCACGTGACTTTCACATGTTAAATATCACACAATAAACTGGGAAACCATTATTCGTTTTTAAACGGGTAAAATTAGCAGAGACAGCAACGAACTATGATTTTAATAATGTATAATGATGTATTATTGGCCTCATACTTATTCATATTGATATTATTTGTTTGCGCTTTTGGGACCATATGATGTTTAGACCTTCTTAGGTGTTGAATTGACATGAATGCATGTATATATGTATGGGTTCGTTTAAGTACTTGTCGGAGACATGAAACAATAGGCTTGAGTCATATCAACACTTTCGATTCTGGTCAACTGAGTGTTCCCTTCGGATCTGCAGGATTTTAACTTTCAATGTCATCGAAAACAATCCGCTTTCTTTCATATCATGTTTATCTTCGAATCGATTACACAAGTTTTGCATACAGTAGAATAACGAGTTATTATTTAATTCAAAATATATATTGTATATATAATCCATATTCTTTTTTTCTCATTTGTAAAGTGCAGCAAGCGTGTCCGTCTGAGTCACTTTCAAATACTACCGTTGTACAATGTTTATATGTTTTAAAGTTAACAAATATTTAGGCTATTTAATGTCCGTATTTTTTTCGACAAAGTGTCTTTAAGCCTCCTTTTATATACTTTTAAAAATACTTTTGAATATATTATAATTTATTGTTGTAATTTTAACTTCGCAATTCAAAAAAATAAATCAAAACATAGTAAAAAGGGAATTCCGCTAAAGTATTAACATATATATAATTTACAAAGAATATCAATGCAAGGAATATTTTGCATCCTTATCTTTCAATTACAAAAGAGTGACAATATATTTGGTCCAGAAATGAACACATCCTGAACTAAATGTTGTCGTTTTAAATCAACACATTTTAATATTGTTAATATACATATATGTATTTCCAACACAAACTAAACATTTTCATTGTGTTTCAGTATACTATGTCACAATAGGTTATATTCCATCAATTTCAATACACAAATGAACAGACGCACAAATCTCGATAAATATCACCTACGAGTTCCAAGCAGAAATGCGTCGATTATAAACTATAACTGTTAAATAGGAATTTAATAAACGTATAAATAGCCATTGCAAGCTGGGTTCTGTCATACAGTTGTTATCTGCATCTCCTTTCAAAAGAAACGTTTTAGTGGAATAAAAACAGCTTGCCATGAACACTGTTATTTCATCTTTTTTCAATTTGCACTTTGGGAATTTCGAATTGATTATGTTAAAACAATTAAAAAAAAAGAATCAATGCATTTAGTTTAATGTTCATACATAATCATTAACGATATACTTTAATTTAGTTATATTTTATCAAATATTATTAAGACGGCCATCAACTTGATTATAACAACAGTCGGTGTTAGTTTGAAAATCCGGATTATTAGAAAACTCTTATTTTATTATTTGAGACATAAATTTTAAAAGTGGCACCCAAAATTGCAACTAAAAATTTGATATTTCTAGTAAAATTTAAAAAAAACCCAGTACGTTGGGATCATAGAAGTCTCAGATAACAGCAGTTGAAAATTGCCAGAGCTGCTGAATTTAAGTACGGGTGTAAAAATGTCCACACTTTATTGATAATTAATTCCATCTGCATTTTCACTTGTGTACAATCCAGCGCAGTTTTATCAACAACTGCGTCAGATGTATGTTCTTATCTGTTTTTATTTCTGAAAACTGTTTTAACTAAAAGCATATTTTTCCTTCCAATTGAAGTTGATGTTGCAAATAAAATTAACAATACGTTTGCAAAAAAATTGGATTTGCAAACTGATACCGGATGATGTTTTATAAGATTGAGTGTCAACCGTATTTGTAAATGCCCATTTTATATTTTAAAAATATGCATTATCACTTGAGTAAGTACAAAACAGCGATCAAAACAATAAAGTTATTAAATGCAATAAAATAACATCAAACGTATAAAGATGACGCCAAGCATAAGGTTTCCGCCTTTGTATTAGAACTTTGATACGTAGACGTAAACGTAGACGTAAATCAGCTGTGATGAACAACTTATTAGGAAAATACGATTAAGATCTTCCACACGAATGAGGTCTCCCAATAGCAGGTCAGTATAAACAATTACGTGCACTTGTTACCCAAATCAACGTTTCCTTTATATCATCCGACATCATCACATTATTTCAATTTTCTGATATAATGCGTGTTATATTGGTGTTTACATATCGTAGACAGTATACTATAATACATTTAAATACTTTTGCCGTTAAGTAATATGGTTCATGCAACATATAATAATTATGTTCGGTACCGTTTTTGTTTATTTTCCCAGTGAATAATACCAGGCAGCTGAATATATGTTATCTGCACTTTTTGTATTCGTGTGTTTGTATTCTTCTAAGTACTTCCCTAAATCGTCCGATCCTGTGGTTAGTGCGGTTTCGAGCATACTGTTATCCGCTGTCCATCGTTCATGGTCTACATCAATTAATTTGTACCAATCATCTATATCGTCAACATTAAGACCGAACAAAGGAATAATATGATCTGGATGTCCTAGGCGCTTACAATCCTCCTGTAGAGATTGTACCACGTTAAGTTGAGTTGGATTAAATCCCTTTATGCCCGGTGGGTAGACACTTATGTATGTTCCTGCAGGCGTCTGAAGTGAGACATGACAGTCCAAAAACAGCCAGGAATAGAGAAAACAGTTTGTGTCCATTGTTTTTTTTCTGAAACACAGTAGTTAAAAAACAACAATATTCAGTGCATAGAAAACACTACAGGAAATACTATCCCATAAATATGAATGAAATTATTGACTCGAATACAGAATTCATTGTTCAGATACAATGTGATAAATAAAGCTTATTCAAGATTTTTCAATGCTTGTTTAATAAACAAAAGGGGCGGTTTACAGGGTTACTATATGGTCATATGTCAATATACTGTTCATGTTATGAGTTGTTGTTTTATGTTCTATTAATAAATATGACAGAATGTACTATAATATGGAGTTACTATTTGTAAAGCAATGACAATATAACGAGGTAAGCCTTCGATAAATACAATTATATGTATCGTATATTAACCGTAGTAAATAATGACAATGAAAGAGAGTGTCCTTTTAATAAGCGCTTTACAATCCTAGAATATCAGGATGGAAATGAACACGCTAGTCCTTGAATACAAATAATAAAAGTAACATCAACATCCATACATGAAATTTTAGGAATTGCTCAAGAATCCCCCAAAAATGTAAATTGAATAAAATAAAACTTTTTGTTTTCAAATTGTATCACCATCACATTATTGGAGTAATTTGCAAACTGTACCTATATGCACTTGTTTATAGATAAAAGTGTGATGCTGTGATATTGTAAGCTTCATAATACCTTAAGATGTTAAAATGCCTAGACATTTGAAAGAAAATGAAGCATGATAGTTTCAGTGATAATTATAGAAAATAAATAGTAGCAATAGAAGAAGCTGTGCTAGTGAATAAATAAAGATAGTTTGAATATATATCATATAATTAGTGAAACAGTGATTGTTGTAGTAAAAGTAAAATATATATTAATATATGTAGAAGTGATTTTTCAAAGAAATCATTCATGTTAAGACATTTCACATATTTTTTTAGTGTCATATTACAATTACTTTGACCTTTATTTGTTTTTAGCTGCATAAATAGTTTAACTGATGAAGAATAAAAATACACAAATAATTCAGTTTCCATTTTTATCGAGAACTTCAAACATATCGAAATCTATCATTTGCTCTACATTTTATTCCCGGTGCATTTATTTTTTAAAACAGCAAATCATCAAATTGTAAAGAGCGTTAAAACCAACTAGACACAGAAGTCGAATATAGACTCTAAACGAACTCTTACAAACAAAATCAAAGAAACATCGTAGTCTAAATATGTTTACCCCCTCTGATGATCATGTATTGACAATTATTTAAGGCGTCCGTCCGGTTCTGACGAACAAATCACGGATACAGTGATTGGGTATGTATAAGTTTAACCTCAACTCTCTACATACATGTATTCTACAAATGAACATTAAATGGAAAACCTAACAAACTTTATCTAAAGCATTACTTAGTCAATGTCAGGACTAATCATGCTAAATGTATATACGGTAATTTTCACGGCAAAACAAATGTCCTGTCGACATGCAATCCCCTTTCAAAATGACAGATGTTTCTCGGGAAACAGATGACTGTCATGATAACCTCTGCCGTCCTTGAGGTTCAGATGATCAAGATGATCTCGCTGATGACGCAGCTAGTTTGTATAGCTGGAAAAACGGTGTGCTCGTTGGAGGATCATGGGGAATATACAGGCTGAGTGGCTTTTGAAGATGGTCTGGATATATAACCCAAAGACATTGACAGGTTCCATTGAAATGGCAAGCCTAAAGAAAAATAAACCGATCAATTTCAATGTGAATTTTGTGACCGTAAAAAAACAAAAAAACGAACCCATTGAAAAAAAATAAACGAAAGCAAAAAAAACCCTAATATTAATGTACACCTATCCTCTTTCAGGGTTGAGCTGGTCGTTCATTGTAGACATCTGATAAAGAAACTCCGCTGGTGCTGTCACTTTGACATTTGATGTTAATACAAACATGAAAACAGATAAGAAAGGCCCTGTGATCAGAATCAATACTCACATGAGTAACAATGACTAATAAAATAACTGTCCCGTTAATTATGTTACCATCTTTAAAAGTCATAAGCTATGTTAACTTTCAATGCAAATTTTGCAATATACTTCATACCACTATTAACTTCTTAATTTATGAAATTAAATTGAAAAAGCAAACACTTGTTAATATTTAACATCCTCTATTTAGTATTCATTTGGCACAATACGTGTACGTTCACTGATATTCTACATTTCAAGGTTAATACTGGATTTTGATGTCATATAGAATAACACAAGTGATAACAATACATGATTACGACATTGAAATACATTGTGGCATGCACATGCATTTTAAATTCAGTATTGTTTTTTATTTATGAGAATTATCTGCATCAAATAAATTTTGTTTTCAGTATGATATTTCTAACATGTATTTATTTATATTGTCATGCTCTAAAATGTTTTTATTTATTTAATGCATATAAGTTTAAGTATAAAACTATCCTAATAATATGATCTTTTTAATCAGACTCATTGCTGCATTTTCTTTTGTTAAGACAAGATAAATGATGTTCGTGGAGATCAAGGTTGTTCGTGGCGTTTAGTGTTTACGTTGTATGTGTTCAGCTCAACACAGTTCAGGCATTGTTTACATAACTTATTGCGTACTCATACAATTTATAATTCGATTCAACGTCCATATACAAATACCTATCGTATTTTTAGAGGGGACAGAACGGACTTAAGTTGGTTTTGGAGAGCTGGGCAGTAACATACGTACTATGTGTTAATTGACTCAGTAATGTGAATTTAGTCAGTGTTTGCGAAGTCAAATCGTAAGATATTGTTACGACAGACGTAGGATATAATTTAAGACTTATTTCCAAACCTTTTAAGTTCCTCTTCCTTTTCTGAAAGTCTCATTTTTAACCTGAAACAAATTAAAATATTGTTTAAGTATGTTCATTAGTTAATATTTATATAAATATCTACGGTAACAAGCTCGGAAGCCAAATGTTCAAAAATAAAACCCGTTTAATTGCAAATGATAAATGCCAAAAACATAGAACACAAAAAATAAATAATCGCAAACAAGAAACACGAAACAACAGCACACAACTCAACAAACAACACAGTGCATATATACTATATACAAACAAGGTGTGTATATGAGGGATAATAAGGTACCGCCTTGGAACGGTCAGTAAAAATACATACTTGGGGTTTAAACCAGTTTGCGCGAACAACCTCACTCTTATCCCAACACTTCTGAAGTAAGTTAAAATGCAGGAAACTTAATAATAAAACAAAAACTAATGAACTAATTGGTAAACCTCAAATACTTTAATGATAAGGGATCCCAACTATATCTGAAAACAAAGGAATACAATTCAGAGTACCTAATGTTATCTTTTCAAAGATACGATGCAGTTATTGTTTGAAACTATGACCACTACACACAGTCTGTCTTAGCAAATAAAAGATATAAAACGGTGCTATCATAAAGTTTTATAATAATGACTTCGCTGTTATTTATAACGTTTCCTTAACTGAGTAGTTATAATTGAATCTGATAAAATATGTAAAGATAACATTTTTAGTTTTATTGCCATATATTCAGTTACTAAGCTGCCTTTTTGCTTATTTTAGAAATGCGGGCATCAAGATTGAATACCTTATCTATTGCAATGCCCAAAAGTTTAACTTGCTCTTCAAAAACAATAGTGCAATTCATTAAATTAAACTGTTTGATTTTTTAAACAGATTTTGAGCCGACTGTAATTGCTTGAAATTTGACAGCATTAGCTTGCATTTGATTAGTAGTAAACCATTTTTATCAAAGTGGGACTTTCGTCTTCAACAGTAGAGGATGACATTGAGAAAGATGTTAAAGGCTCCTGGTCCTAATATTGATCCTTATGGCCGATATTCAGGATGGGCTCCCACTCAATGGTTATTAGTTTTTGTTCTATTTGCAAGATAGGAGTGCATAATTGTACATGCTGAGAACATATGCATTACGCTGTCTAAACTGAGATCATAGGGTAGGCAATCATATGCCGTTGGGAAATCCATTATAATTGCACCTACATTTCTGTTCTCATCAAGGGTTTTTTTCCGCTCTTTCATGAGCCTTAACATGGTAGACAGACATCAATATGTTGTTCTGAAAGCTGCCAGGAACGGATATAATAGTCGACAGCGTAAACTTTTAATAAACTGGTACATGAAAAATACTAGTCAGTTTAATTACTATACATAACAATGCAACAGGCAATTTAAACATTCAGCGCTTGAACTGAGGCCATAACTGTTATATCAATACCAGTCAAACTTTTCCAAATCAAAGATACATACGTATAATATTTATCAATGCACACGCGTCTATTAAAAAAACTTAAATTATATCTACACAAAGTTAAAGTAGTAATTTGATCCAACGTACATATACAACTTAAGACGTTGTCTGCCGTACGATTACAGCGGACTGAAGGGATTAGGGAAAGTAGATTTAGGAGAGAAGTGTTTTTAAGTTACTTCGTAGCGCACACGTATGACCTATGCGTGTACTGCGACTGTGTTGTATGATAGTCACACTATACGCATAGGTAAAAAGTGTGCATTAAGTAGGATTATTCTCGAGCAGTAGATCATATCTAATCTTAGGCAGTGAAGGTATAAATTCCAAACCTGTCTATTTCATCTCCCTTTTCCGAAACTGTTTTAGTTAACCTGAAACAAATTATAATATTGTTTATAATCTTCATATATGACTTTGATATTATTCATAACACTACCTTGACTATTTTGTCAAATAACTGCCTTTTGGTTAATTTTAATGATCACTATGATTAAAGTATATTTATGCAATCATATTTGGGTCCATATGGATGTTCAATTTTATTTTATTTTGTTGTTGATGTTGATTTTCTTGTTGTTGTTGATGCTGTTGTTGTTCTTGTTGTTGTTGTTATAGTTTGTGTTATAATAGTTTTGGTGTTTGTTTCTGGTATTGATATTGTTGTTGTTGTTGTTGTTTTTGTTGCTGTTGTTAATTATTACGAACACTTGTAAAACGATGAAATTAACACAGCCAGAATAATTTAAATTATCATTTATCTTCATGAAATTACGTTTAACTCGAATATATAAATATAGAAAATTATTAACAATTACAATTATCACTTGTCTCTGGTAACAGGTGATGCATCTGAAAACACTTATATTATCATTATCATATGATATTGAAACTACAGAAAATACTGTAATAGCATAAAAACGTATTTTGAATTCAGTGGGGTTCGAACCCATGCCTGTAACGTCAAGACAAAATAGAAAACATCCGACTGGTCCATACGGCCAACGGATCTTTAAACAAAATATGTTGACCTGTTAAAATTAGGTTGAAAAATCACGTGATAATGACAATAAACTAATCACGCAACACCACAGCCGTAATTAATTTTCAGTTGCGTCATAAACGCTAATGAAAATTGTCTTCAAAGACGATATTTGAGCAAATATCTACATTTGCTGAAGGGTTCCAGCTTTGGTATTTTCGTTTAAAC